>NC_058415.1:10213521-10222901 GCF_002201575.2 Neomonachus schauinslandi
GGGGGGGGGGGGGGGAGGGACTGAGACTTAGTGAGTCACAGGTATAGGGCTTTCAGATGATGAAAAAGCTCTGGAAATGGACAACAGCGATGATGGTACAACATTGGGAAGATACTTAATGCCACTACATTGTACCCCTAAAAATGGTTAAAATAGTAAATTTTATAGTATGTGTATTTTACCACAATTTAAAAAAAGAGAGATAGAAAGAAATATGACACACAGTATCAAAGCAGTGTAAGAGATGGTGAGATTTTTTTTTTTTTTTTTTTTTGGAAAGAGAAACAATTGGTTCTTCTAGGAAATAGAAGGTACAGCTAGGAAGCTCAAAACGTAGCTGTTTTTTAAATGAGTGAACCTAAAGATGGCTTCCTATTTTAAAAGATAATTCTTCTCAGGGTGTCTGGCTGGCTCAGTCCATGGAGCATGTGACACTTGATCTCCAGGTAGTGAGTTCAAGCCCCACATTAAGGGTAGGGTTTACTTTAAAAAAAAAAATTAAATTAAAAAAAAAAAAGATAATTTTTCCCACCCTGGATGAGCTGCAAACACTGAAAACATTTGTGGAAAATGTGTTGAGGTCTATCGCCAAATTCACTCTTCCACAGAACACTCCAGAAGAAAGTGATTCAAAGAGCAGAGGTTCAGCCAGAGAATGATGTTCTGGCAAATCTGACACATCCCCCATTATGAAAATGTATTATTATTATTTTTTCAAAACGGCAAAGGATATACTATCCCAATCCACTGGATCCTGGATGACAGGACCCTAAATCTGACAATAAAAATTCCACCTTGGTACCTATGTGTCTGTTCTGCAGACGAGGGCACAGCAGAATCTTATATGGGGGCCAGCCTTGTTCACCAGCTGGGAACCCCCACACTGCAAACACCACTGCCTGTCTGATTTTCTGGCGTCCCCCGTGGCCCCTGCTTCGGTGGCATGCCCCGAGCAGCACGTGTTTCTGGTTACTTCTCAGGGAGTGGTGGTGGTGGATGGTGCTGACTCATCCACACTCTCTTCTCAGGTTTCGGGGTGATCGGCCTCTCCAGCTTGGTGTCCAGGCTGGCCACATGGTAAAGAGGTTAAGCGGGTGTCCCAGAAATCAAATCTACAAATTCAGGGCATTCCAAGCAACTGGGCTCAGTACTGCTCATCCTGTGTTCCAAGGGCGGACAGACCTTGAAGGAACCAAGGAGTACGGCACAGCCAAGTCTTTTGTGCACCTGAGCAGCCCATGAAGTCTTGCCCCAGACTGTCCGGTGAGCAGAATCCCTCTTCACAGCCCGGGCTATTGGGCTTGCAAACCTGGACAAGGGAAGACTAACCTCTCACCTTGTGCCAAGAATCCTGCGTCACCACCTTAATTTCTGAAGGGCAGTGTGTGGAGCCCACGCAATTTTGTGGCACGACCCACCATTGGTTGTACTGTTAGACCTAAACTAGACGTACTGTACATTATTCTATAAATACAGACTGTCACAAGTAATTATAGAGGGTGGCTTTCGAGCCCAGTGATAACATGTAATTTAATAACAGGCGTTGCTTTACATCTCTAGCTTTTATTTTCCTAAATGAACTTTATAAAATGTTCATGTTGGTTTCAAACACAAAGGCCTTTCTAGATGCAGAAATGTGACGCTGCCAACCAACAGAATGAAAAGGGAAATAGTCCCCGAAACACTTTACCCTCTTCCTTCTGGAAACTGACACCCTAATTCCTAGAACACAGGGAGTAAGAATATACTCCAGCTGATAACATTTTTACCCCCTGGCATATGGGTGCAGAAAGCCAGACCTACTAGTCAAAAAGTAGAAAGAAATCAGTTGCATCTGAGATTCCAAATCACCTACTGAAAGTGATCCAATCTGCTGTTTCTAATGCTTAAGCATTCAGGTATTTGAAAAACCTTACTACTCACTCTTCAAGTTCATGTTTTTCATGATAGAGAAATATTCCTAGCCACCCATGAACAAAACCCTTCACTCAGGTCAAAGTATGTAAAAGAAGTAGATATTCGATTAAGAAGGAAATTTTTTCTATCAACAATAATGCTACCAACTTCAAAAAATACATACATAAGCCTGAAAATAGCTGCAAGACTTCTTTTTCCCTTTGGGTACAGACTAGGGAGAGGAACTGAACACTCACACAATCTAAAACTACAGTTTGCAAAATCTTTCCTCCTTTAGAGGACTTTTTTTATAGGAAAATGTAGTTCTACATTAAAAAAAAAAAACCCTAGGTATTCATTTCAAATATTTTGGGGAAGCCTACCACATACATGAAATAAACATACACATAAAAATGGAGAATCTTTCAGACTTAAATGTGGTGGGTTTTATCCATTCAATCCAATTATATCTACAAAAACAAAATATTATCTTGAATGAAAACACAAAAACATTGGCATAGAGAGGAATGTTTCCTAGTACAAAAGTCACTGGACTTTTTTTTTTCCCCTTTTGAAATCATGTCACACATTTTGGAACATGGATTGTATGTCCTCTTCTGTTGACTTGAGCTTTGGGGACACACCTCTAACTGTTGCCTGATGGGTCGTTTTCCAAACACCAAATCTTACAGCAAGGACAGGAAGGAGCTCAGGCAGGACTGGGCTTCTAGAAGAGACCAATACCCAGTCAGAATGCTAACAGGAGACACACTTTTTAACATTTTCTGTTATCTTTATTTCACACTAGAAGTGCTGAATCATAAAAAAAAAAAAAAAACAACAACAACAACAACAACAACCCTGAGTGGCTGAAAACATAAAGCACAGCAGGGAATGAATATCAGCGGAAAATCTTTCCTTTTCTTCCTGGGTTGGGGGATGGCGGGACTTGTGAAAAGTACAAGTTGTCATGCTTTGCTTTTTAAAAAATCATTAACACAGGATGGTTCCTTGGGATCGATATTTGGGGGGAACATTGGTATAGAAATGTCAGAACTTAAGGAAATAAGGCTTGCAACTGTGGACTTTGTATGTCTTGCAAAAATTTAGTTTTGACCCCTTCGTTGACTCAGGAACAATTTTCAAGAAGCAGGAGGAAAATGGCCTATAAATCTCCATGTTTATTCGGAACGGATAAAAATGCAGCTGGCTATTCACTCATCCATTTAACAAAAACCCTTACGTCTCTTACTATGTGCCCAGACACTGTATTAGATAAGATTATACACAGCTGATCAAAACATTGCCTCTTGGCCACTGAGAGGCTCACAGTTTAACTCTTCTGTAAAATTTCCACGTTATCTACGTGTTTGGTCAAATTTTACACTGAAACATAGCCAATAACTCAAAGGCCAGCAGCTGGGCAGACTATGGTGTATTCATAGCGTTCATACTGCTGTAAACATTCCCATGTAGAGACACGGTTGCAACAAACATTCATAGTGAACTAATAAAATAAACGGTGAGGGGGGAAGCAGAAGACCAATCCCAGCTTCGTAAAATGTACACCTCCCTAGTCATTGCAATAAAAAAAGAGAGAGAGAGAGATTAGAGATTCAGTAAAGAACTGACCCATTCCAAATGTTCTGTTTTCCATAATACTGTTAAGTAGTTGATTGTGCTCATTTTTTAAATAGCTGTTTAATTATAAAATAAAATGGAAACAAAAAACCCACAGAGGTTTTCCTTTCCCCTTAGTTTCTTTGGAGAAGTCTGCAGGGCCCAGACAAGGGGATGATTCCCTAAAGCCTGTGGGACCCTGGAGAGTGACAGGACATAATTCCAGGGTGAAGGACCTGGGATGATCAGTTGTTCACTACTCAGGCCCTGATCTCTGCCGTGAGCACCCACGTGTACCCCAGTTCAAGGCCCACTTTTCCGGGAGGGCCACATGGGAGGAGACCTGGAAATCCAGAGACCCAAGGAGCCAGAACAGGTTAAAAAGCCAAAGAAAGGAGGAAAACAAGAGGGGAGGAAGAGGGGACCAGAGGGACCGTGGAGGCAGGCGGGCAGGCAAATAGATTCAGAGCTCCCTCCTCCACCCTTGTCAGAAAGAAGTGCAACATTTCCAGAAAGGGGCTCCAAGTCCTCCGGGGACGTTGATTTATGAAGATTTACTCACTTTCTCTCTGTAAAGCTGTTAGCCGAAAGTGCTGACTGCCTGCAGCAAAGAATTTCTCATCAATGCTCTTTGATTGTATTTTGCAAACAAAACGCCTGTTGCTTGGTAACATTTCACTTCAGCCTGACCTTCCCCGAAAGTTATTGCTATCAGATTCGATTTACACTGTCCTCCGGTGATTACTGTAATCTTTTAAACCCGGGAGTTCATCCATCAGGGAAAAGAAAAGTTGGTCTTGTAAGTCGAGAGCCCGGCTGTCCGCCAGATTTATAACCCAGAGGAGTGAGATGGGGTGGGGGAATTCGTTCCCGGAGGGCAGTGGACCTGCGGTTCCCAGACGCGGAAAACGCGCTCGTCTTTCCTGCCAGCCCTGTCCTGGGCGCCGCAAGAGGGACCCGAGGGGCCCCAGGGAGAGAGAGAAGCTGGCGGACGCGCCGGAGCCGCCCCCACCCCGAGGGGCGCCCTGCGGTGGGGGACGCTGCCTGGGTTTAGGGTTGCCGGACAAAACGGCAGGACACCCAGTTAAATTTGAACTTCAGATGAATAATGAAAAAGTGTTTTAGTCGAAGTATGCCCCGGGCAATAGTTGACATCCTATTTTTTGTTTGTTTGTTTGTTTGCCTATCTGCCCTTTTTTTGCTGTTGCCGAATCTGGCAACCCACCGAAGCTGGGGAGGCAGCAGGGAGGGAGCGGGAAGGGCGCGGAGGGGCCGCCGGCTTCTCGCCCCTGCAGCGCGCAGCTCCTGGGCCTTGCCCTCGCGGCCCTCGGGTGAACCAGGAGGGAGCCTGCGGCCCCCGAGGCGGCCCGGGAAGCTGGGAGCGGGCCTGGGAGCGGGCCGGAGCCGCCGCCTGCAGTCTCCCCGGGACCCGGATCGGGTGCTAGGGGCCAGCGGCCCAATGCGGCCGCCCCGCCGCGGCGCACGCCTTTCTTGGGTTCCCGCTCCGCTCCCCTGGGAGAGGAAAGCCCCGGCGTAGGTGCCTCTGGCGGGGGTCCCCCTCCGGGACGCTGCCCCGGCCCACCGTCTGCACCTGCTGCGCTCCCCGGCAGCTGTGCGTCCTGCGTCCCACCCCCTGCGCCAGCCCAGGGGAAAGGTTTGCAAGAGGCCCGGAGTACGGGACCGCTTGAACCTCTGCATTTGGTCGGTTTTTGTGTTTCAAAGGGCTATTATGAGCCAGGTTCCTCGCCCCAAATCAAGCCGTCTTAAATAACCAGACCCCCCCCCCGTTTTTTTTAATTCATAACTACACTTCATGAATGACTTTGAAGTCTTACTCGCTTTTTCGTTTGCTTCTAGTCTATAATCACCAGGGTTTCCCATTCTGGCCGGGGACCGGTGATCGGGTAACAATCATTACACTTGCAGGTGCGTCTATCTCTTCTTAAAAAAAAAAAATTAAAGTACAATTAAATATTAGGAAGCAGATGGGACAGGACTCAGTCAAGCTGGAGCAAAAAAGCACAGAGCAGGCATTAAGTTGCTAAGAGGTGCCGAGCAGGAGATAAAACTAAATAAAGACAGTTTTCTACAATCTCCTTACTTCTCTCCTTGTAGGTCTCTTGTTTGCTCCTTTTCAGGAGAGACACACAGAAAAGGAGTTCCTACTTTCCTACCTGATCTGTTCTTTTGTTCCTAACCAAATATGCTGTTTTTTTATTTCTTTTCCTTTAAGAACATTTTAAAGAACTTGTGTACGATTTACTTTGTAGACAAATGTAGGAAGAATCTATAACCACGGGTCTTTCCTTGCACAGCCCCAGGGTACCCAGGACACGCTCCTGGGGAGGAGGAGAAGCTGGGGGTGGGGGAAGGGATGAGAACACAAGAATGTAACTTTAGCTCCTCACCTTGGTCGTGACCCTTAACTTTCCTCAGCTCTTGAGCCCACGTCCTGAAAGGCTGGCTTGGCTGGTTGAAGCTGCTGACTCAGATACACTAAGAGCTGAAAAAAGTTCACACTTCCCATGATATTTTCATGGGGGGGAGGGGAGAGGGTGAAGAGGATGAAGAGGGAATTTAGGAGAATAGGTGAGTCAGTCGTATAAAGAAGCTTAAATTAGAATTTGGGGCTCAATCAAAATCTAATAATATGAGGCCAGTCATGGGCGATAATCAAGGAGCAAGGGAAATTACACCCAGAAGGAAAAAAGAAGGCTCCAATCCGGAACTAGAAGCAATAACATTAGAGTAGGAAAATTCTCCTTAAAGCCACAGCCACATTGAGGGGGATGCTCAGCGTACTCCACTGTTAGATAAAACAACCCCCACTCCTTTAAAGAATCTGAAGCGGAATTTTGGGATAGAGATTTCTTTGCGCAACACAACTGAATTGTGGTGTGAACGAGTCACTTCCCCAACGGGGCGTTTTTCCTCCAGCGGTGCCCAAGAAATGTACCCTTCTCTAGGGCAAGCGGGTTTCTCAAGGATTTCTGGAGAGGGAAAGACTCCTGAGTCTGTATCCAATAACAAACAAGCATATGTTGCCATAGCTCTGTACTGAAGAGGCCCTTTGCAGAAAGAACCAACAGCATTTTTGATATAGATAATCACAAACAAGCACATCTCTATAATGTGCCAGCCGACATGTAGATTCCTAATGGTCTGTGAACTTATTGTACACGTGGACCTACGATTCTAATAGAGCGTCACTTACTTCTCTAAATGCAGTGAGCTACTTGTCCAGGAGTATCTGATTCGCTGCTAAATACGCATAGCATGTTACATACAAATACATTACAGAACAGCTGCAAAAAGGCGTAATACACACAGCAACGGGTCTTCACACTAGACAGTTTTCCCTGACTTAAACCCCAAATGGGCTTCCTCCATATAAAGCAATGCACCTGTAGGCTCGCCTTCCTAATGGGAAATAATTATCTGTTCTTTTCCTGCCTCCTCCCACCTTTGGATTGGTGATTGGCTATTTTTTAAAAGCATGGAATTAGGGGGTCGAACCAACTGAAAGAAGAGAACAAAAGTTATATAAATGAATGTGCAAAATATGCAGCCTGAGGAGCTGGAAACTGGGCTTTTGGTTCCTGATGGCTCGGGTCCCCCAAAGCCTAGTCTCCTGTTCAGTTACTTGTTTTCAATTCGGAAGGCTCAGGCGATCCCCAAATAATTGGTGTGGAGTAAGAGACAGCGTACCAAGGCTGGTTTCTCCAGTTGAATGGTCTCCCTCTTTTATTCCCCCAAAGCTGGCTACGGCAGCTTCTACCCCGCCTTCCCCTTCCTTCCGGCTCTCAAGACCCCTCCTCCCTTGGTTGTTTTGGTTTTGCAACTCTTTAGAAACCTTGAACTCTGGCTATCCCAAAGACTGGTTTGAAGAGCACAGGGTGTGAAAGAATCCCCTCTTGGACAAAGACTCCAGAACCCAATGCCCTTGGGGGGCTGCTAGGCAGATGGCCACAGCTAAAAGCTACCACTGGCACACAGGGCCGGCTCCTGTTCTGCCACTGGGGCAACCCAGACAGGGAAACTGGAAATGGAAAGGTTAAGAAAAGTTACTGGCATGGGTCAGCTTCTAGAACGGAGCCACAACCCTCCTAGTTACTTGTCCTAACTTCAAGGAGAAAAGCAAAAAGAATCTTCTTGAATCTTCTTTCTCCTCACCTCCCATTCCTCTATGGCAAATGTATAAATACAAGGAGATGAGCCGGACAAAAGATTGCCGAGGCGTGGGGGGTGGGGGGTGCTCAGTACTCACACAGACCCTTATACCCTACTTTGGGTTAAATATCCACAAAAATCCATGTTCAGCAAACTGTCCTCTGTCCACAAAACGCCCAGTCGTACTCTTCACGTAGATATTCTCAGCGCTTCAGGCCTGCAGAGCGTAACTGAGCAACAGGACAGCAGACCGACCTGCGCCATCCAGGCTGCCTATCAACTCACCAGCGAGTCTGCATTTCCCCAGCTCCACACAGCAGTCCAGTGCTCCCAAAAGCATCTCTCCAGAAGCCAGGGCTAATGTATGTGGGGGGGGGGGGCGGGGTGTAGGCAGAAGCTCTATCACAGCTCTACCTACAAGAGGGCTCTGGGCCTTCCAGGGCCTGTCCTCTCCAAATTTCAGTATAGCCCCTACTCGATTCCTGGGAAGATGCGCTTTTTACCTGTGTACCCTCGCCCGGTCCAAGGGAACATCAAACACACGTCCACTGAATTCCAAGAGCCTAAAATCACAGGAGCACTTGGCTGGCAAGGACAGCAAGCCAGAGATTCCCCAGGAGGAGAGAGACTCAACTGGGGTCTGCAGGGCCGGAGGAAGGAAGCAGATGGAACCGGGGAGGTGGGCTGTGGGAATATGCCCACCTCCAGGACTCTGGGCAGACTCACCCTGTCTGCAGCACCGCAGAAGAGGAGACGGAAGGGGAGGTGAGAGAGCCTTTTCTTCAAAGCTGCCGCTTAGTAGCAAGGGGCCCACCACCACATCCGCCCAGAACCGGGGAAAGGGCTGGGCAGAGGTGTCCTTCTCCACTGTAGGACAAGTTTTAGTTGTATTTCTTTAAACCACAGAGACCGCTGAGGGCGGCCGGAGGAACGGCCTTAAAAGATCTGAGCAGCTCCGCAAGAGCTGGGTGCGCCAGATTCGGGGTCTCCCGCTACCATTTCAGGAAGCTTTCTGGCCCTTTTTACTAAGCTTCTAAATAGGGCTTCCTTCAACACATCACAAGAAGCTGGAAGCCACAGGGCCTTACTAGAAAGGCTTCCGGTTCACTACAGTTCCCTGGGCCGGAGAAGCACGCCCAGCTCAGGCTGGCCAAGAATTGGCCTAGGCTACAGTTCCCTGCACCTACCTGTCCCAACCTCCAAAGGCAAGGTCCTCTGTGCCCGCAGCCAGAAAAGCCCGGCCGCGCAGTGGGGTGTGTGCCCGCGCGGGTTTTAACGTGGTCCTGCTTCGACCTCTTTATTTACCGGCTGGAGCGGCCACGTTCCCCCGGGGAAGGCGTCTGGCGAGCCCGACGCCCAGTCCCGCCGTTTGGCTCGCCCGAGGCACCTTGCCGTCAGGTGCCTGGGCTCCACCTGCTCCGGGTCCAGCCTGAAGGCCGGCCCGCGCCGGGAGAGTAAGAACCGGCCTGGCGAGAGGTGGGCGGCGAGGCCCGAACGCTTCCTGCGGGCCTCCGCCGGGCAAAGCCGCCGCCGCCGCTGCGAAGTTTTCGCCCACGCGCCGCGCCCGGCCCGCGCCCGGCAGACGCTCTTACCTGGCTTGGCGAGCGGCGCCTGCAGCGGCCCGGGCTGGGGCTCGGCGGCCCAGCGCAGCGCGGCGGCCGCAGCCAACTCCACGGCGGGCCGCGGCGGCGGCG
>NC_058415.1:10223301-10397019 GCF_002201575.2 Neomonachus schauinslandi
GGGGGCCGGGCAGGGCGCGCAGCGAGTCCGGGATGAGGCTCTCGAGGCTCTCGTTGGCCTGCTGCCGGCGCAGCGCCACCTGCGCGGCCATGACCCGCTGCCGCTCGATGATGAGGATGCACTTCTCGCAGGTGCAGTCCTTGAAGCGGCAGTAGCGCTTGTGGCCCTTGAGCCAGGACAGCACGCCGTGGTTGCGGCAGCGCGCGCACTTGGGCGTGCGCTGCAAGGGCGCCCGCGGCGGCTGTGACACCGGGCCGCCCATGTACAGGTAGGGGGACCCGTAGCCGTTCATGTCCCGGACTCCAGGGAGAGCAGGCGGGCTGGCGGCGGCAGCGGGCCGGGGGGCGCCGGACGGCGGGGCCGGGAGGCCCGCTCCGGGGCGGCCCGCGGGCGGAGCGGTCCCTGGTCCCGCAGCCCCGGCGGCCGCGTGCGCTCCGGGATGGCGGGGGGTGCAGCCGCCGTCTTCACGGATCCCGCAGCGCCCGCAGCCTCAGCCGCCCTCGGGTGCTCGGCAATCCCCCGCGCGTCGCGCCTCCGCCGGCGGCTGCCTCGACCGGCACGTCCTCCCTCGCCGAGGCGCTGCGGCGGCTGCGAGGAGCCGGCGAGAGCTCTGGGTAAGGTCTGAGGCAGCTCGTCTGCAGCTCCCGCGCGCGCTGGCCGGCCCCTGCACCTCCTCCGCCGCCCTCCCCCCACTCCTCCCCCCTCCCACTGCCACCCCCACCCCCGGGGTCCCGATCTCCTTGCGCTCCCCACTCTCCACCCCACTCCACGCCTTCCTCCTTCCTTCCCGCTCGCGCCCCCAGAGTCCCTGCACTTCACCTTCCTTGCCACCTGCAGCCGGGCCACTCTGGCGGGGGCGCTCACGGCCCCCTACTCCAAGCTCCCTACGCTTTGCCGGACTGCGGCGCCCGGGACGCGGCCGTGCCCTCGGGGCGGGGAAGAGGTGGACCCGCGGGGGTGAGGGTGGGGGTGCCTGCAGGCCAGTGAGGTGGCCGCACCCCAGCGCTCCCCTCCCCACACACACCCCCGCAGGCCTGCTCTGGCAGCACCGAGCCGGAGGCCGCTTTCATCCCCACACTTGGCCGCAGGGAGAACGCCGGAGATCCGGAGCCTGTCGGAGCGCTGCGGGTGCACCCGGGACTCGGCAGGAGCCGGGAGAGTTTTAAATTGGGGCGAGCCAGGCCCTGCGGCCACTGGCGGGTGGAGCTGGATTAGGGCAGTGGAATTGGTCCAGGAAATTTTGATTTTCTTCATTTCCTTTTGCAACATTTCTTTTTCTTTTGCTGCTGCAGGATAAAATGAATGTTTATGAAAACCTGCGGGCCCAAGGATGACAACCCATTTTGCAGGCTATTTCAAAGAGAAGAACAGTCTTCCCTCTCTGGCATTGACTTTTGTTTCTCTACCCATGTTTTAGTAAAAAACAGTTTCTGTCCTGAAAGGTCCGGAGGCGCTCTTGTGGAAGACTTGCTTGAGTGCGGGGTCTAAACTTTCCGAGAGCCGATGGGGGAGCCACGTTAGCGCCCCACAAGTTACCGGATGTGATGATCCACGCTCTGCTCTGTCCAACAGCCATCGCGCCCTCAAACCGAGCTCTGGAGTCACCTAATTCAAATCCCCACAGACTTAGTGATTGAGTTGCGGAGAAGGGATGGGGCAGTCTCCCCTCCCCCCACCCCAGCGTCTTTGCACACGAGGACAGCATCACACTTTGTTTAAACTGTTACCAGCGTGTCTCTAATGTACGAGTACCAGTTTGGCCTAATACAGACTACCGCGAGCAATGCACAGGGAAGCCTAAGCGCGCGCGCGCGCGCGCGCGCACACACACACACACACACACACACACCCGCAAGAAAACAAAGAAACAAACAAAAACAGGCGGGTGAAGCGGTGCAGGCGAGCACAAGGGTTCAGTGCAAAGCTGGGGAGGCGGCATTCCCCGAGGCTTCGTTCTGCAGGCTCCTGAGAGGACACTGAGTTCATCTCTTGGAGGTCGGGGCCAGTCGAATTCGAGACGAGTCCGCGGCAATGGCCAACCCTTCGGCTGCACAGCGCCCCTCGTCCCCTCGGGGAGGCCGTTTTTCTCTGCACTGTCCTGAAAGCAAACAAGCCACAGGAAAACGTCCCTCTGTGTTTGCTGTGAATTCAAGTAAAGCGCCGCCAGGCCTCCTGGCGGCCAACCCTCCGCCCCGAAGGGTGATTCTGGGAAGGGAGGAGGATTATAAAGGGAACCCGGTTGTGTGCGTTTCCCTTGAAGCCCTTAGCCGCCCCCCTTTTCAGACTAGTCCTGGAGTTGGGGATCGCTGGATGCTGGCTTGCTGGTGGGGCGTGGGCAGGAAACCCTGACGCTAGAGTGCTACCCCTAGGAGGCCTCCCCCCAAAGCTGCGTCAGCACAGACCCCTCGGTCGCCTCTCACCCTCCATCCCCCCACCTCAATCCCTCTGCTCCCAATGTTCGCTAGGAAAACAAACCCTAAAGCACTACAGCTGGAAGGAACTTCATAAGCTCTCGGGGCGGGAGGCAGAGGTCACCGGAACCCCAGGGGGCAAGAGGCTGGGAAGTGGGATGTTGACGAGTCCCTTCACATAAAGAGAGACAACGAGGGTCTAGAATGACACTGAATCTGGGAACTTTCGGGCGGAAATCTCTGGGTCTCTTAGGAATGCAAAGACCATGGACTTTTTTCAGACACGTCTCCCAATTTTCTCCAAATGATCAGGGAAACTGGGGAGTATAAGTAATTGCGAGTAAAGGATTTTTTTTTTTTTAAGGAAAACAGCTCTCAAAACAGGTTTGGGGGGCATTCCCACTACCAAGGCGACCTCCTTCCCTCCTTCGATCACCTAGCCACCCTATCCCTTTGCCACTGGAACATTCTGGCATTATTTGGTCAGGGCCCCGTTTCACTCCAGTGCACATCAGGGGCTGAGACCTAAATACTCATTTGATATAGCGCAATAATCCTTTTCTCATATTTGATGGGAATGTTTTCCATATCCCAGTATTTGACAACATCTCCCTATAGGAACAGGTTTGTATTTATGTTGGTAAAATGTCCCCTGCCTCAAAGTCTATTGTAACCCAACACCTGACAACCCCGAGTCCCATTTCTGTTTGCAGAAAGGGTTTATTCAAGCACATAATGGGATCCCAGCAGAAAGCCTTTCAGAGCAAGGGCCTATGGTAAACTTCACCACATGAACTCCGTTTCCAGGGCTATTAAGCTTTTAATTGGAAAATAGCAGAGGAAATTTCAAGGTGACTATAACGTGTTAGCAGTTAGTGCGGAGAAGAAAAGCCCAAGCGGGAATGAATGTAGAAAGCATATGGTCCGAATCACGTTTAGGAGCGGCCTGTTCTAATAAAGTCCCCGCCACTTACGCACTTATGGGAAAAATCATCAAAGAAACTGGGAAGGGAGGAAGGAGGATTACAAGCAATGTAACCTCACTCGATTGGATCCACTCATGTTCTGCTCTGGGTGGTGCGAGCGCTCCAACCACAGTTATTAACTAGGTAGAATTGTGACAGGTATTAACAGAGGAAGAGTCAAAGAGAACGCGCGTATGTCGTCGTCTTTCTCTCGGCGCACAATCTCGTGGTGTGTGTGTATTTAAAAGCTGGGAATGCAGATGCCCTAGCTGAGAAGCCGAAAATGTTCTGACTCCAAGTCCAGGAGTCCTGGTGGATGTTCCTCAGCGAAAACCAAAACCAAAAACAAAAGACCCCCACTTAATCAAAAGGAGAGTTTCACATTGTCCCAAATGTAGAATGCAGCAGGAAATTTTCTGCTTTGCTGGATTCTCATGGAGGGGGAGGTCAGGGTTCCTATTTTCCGTTTTAATCGCGACCACGGTGACGCTGGAGGCCGGGGCGTGCAGAAAGCCCTGTGAATGCAGGAAAATGAGCCGCCTCTGTCCGCGCGTGAACTTCTCGGCTCTCATCCCGTCCGCGCCTCTAGGCATTGCTCTTTGGCCAGCTTCAAATTGAAAGTGGGGAACGAGTGTCCGGTGAGGCGGTGGGGCAACCAGCAATTGATTTCTTGAGGTGACAATAATGCCCTTGTTCTCCCTCAGTTAAACGGGGAGAGACTCCTGCGCCCCTCCCACAATATCCCCGTAGCCACCCTCTAGGGCGCGGGGTCGAGGGCAGAGGCCGCGTGCGGCCTGGGGCGGGGTTGGGGGGGGGACGCGAACGAACGTGTCTGGCGGGCTCAGCGGAAGGAAGGTTCAGGACGGGCCTGTCCCCACATCATCTTGGCAGTGGGCGGCCTGAGGATCCTTAAGGGCCGAGGCCTTCTTCAGTAAACGGGGCGTAGACCAGCCCGCAGGCCCTGTGCAGACTGCGGATGCTGCTGCCTGCTCTGCGCTTCACGTTCTCGAACTCTCGAAACCAGCAGGGGCTCATGCCTGGGCGCGAGGGCTCCCGCTCGTGCAGATGCCTCAGACCCAGTCCTAACCCCCGAGGCCGTGCCCGCCGCCATCCTTTGGGGGTGGGGTGCGGGGTGTCGCTCTAGCCTTGCTTCATCCGAGGGGCCCACTGAGCGCCGACCTCTGCCCCGCGCTTCGCAGGGGGAAGTGGAAAAGCGCGTCCTCGCGGCGCTCCCCACGGGGCCAGGACCCCGCCCGCTGCCTCTGCCGCAGGAGGCCCCTGGCGCGGCCGCTCCCTCTCCCCGCGCGCGCAGGGTTTGGGGCTCCCGGGCCCGGCCCGGCCCGCCCCGGGGTGCACTGGGGGCGCCGGTGCTGCCCCTACTGCACTTTGTTAGAGGCTCGCAGTAGGCGGCCTGCAAACCCTGTCCGCCTTCCGAGCAAAAGGGGAAAAAAGAACATGTCCTCCCCAAAGGAAAATGAGAGCAGCGCGGACCTGAGAGCATTTTAAAGATGTTTCCCCTGCGACTTTAGCATTCAAAACAAAACAAAAAGGCCAAGGAAATCTTTCTAGGTACTCCGAGCAACACTGAAGGGGCAAGGAGTGCTTGCCCGGTGCTCGCTCTCGGGGCGTTCAGTTCTTCCCCAGAACCAGCCGCTCTTCCAGAACGCCCTTCTCCCTCCTCCTCCCCTCTCGCCCCGCGGCCCAGGAACAAAGTCCCGGTGCGGGGGAAGCAGGAGGCTGTGCGGGATTCGGCGAAAGACGCCCCAGTTCGGCTGTGTGGGGGCGGGGCGAGGATAACGGGAAACGGCGGGCGCCGCCCGCACCCCAGGGACCTGGCTGCGAACTCCACGCACGGAAGCCCGACCACAGGCGGGAGAATAACGCTGGAAGGCCGGGGCCAGCGCCCCACGCCGAGGGACCTAGGCCCACGGCCTGCGCTCTCACGGCCTGCTCGGGAGCCTCCTGGGCGGGGCGACTTCCGGAGCACTTGGGGCTCCGCCCATCCACCAGCGCCCCGCCCCCAGCCCTGTTCGCCCCGCCCTGGGCCCTCGCCTGCTCGCGGGGCCGCCTCTCGGAACCCGCGGACAGTTAGCCGAGCGTTTTTGGGGGGGGGGGGGGGGGGGGGGACTGGGCGAAGTGGGGGGGGGGCGGGGGGCCCCCCCGGTTTTGTGGAGGGGGGGGGGGGGGGGGAGGCTCTTCCCCAGGCGAGAACGGCTGGCGGGGGCTGAGCGTGCAGGGCAGTCCTCCGGCCTCGTCCGCGTGTGTGCGCGCGGAGAGGGAGGAGGGCGAGGGCCCCGCGCCGCTGCCCGGGCAAACTTCCCGCTCGGGCAGCCGGCGGATAGGGCCGGGAAAAACCCCTCTCCTTCCACCCGCTGCCTTCAGGCGTTTTTTGAGACGCGTAGCCCTTTCCACAAAGCGCTTTTAATACAACTTGATGCAAAACGTCAAAATGCGGTGCAGTGTGCGTGTACGTGTGAAACCGGCTCGGCACCGAAGTTCCCGCGAAGCGGGGAGGGGCTCGGTGTTCATGCGTGCGCAGCAGTCTGGTTTCCACGAGGTGCGAGGGAGACGGCGGTGATGGCTCCGCGGGTCTGGCTCACGCCGCTGCCCCGAATTGCGGTTTCGTGCGTGGGTTTCGGAGGCAGCCCCCGCTACGGGTATGGCAGTGGCTGTGGCAGCGAGGAAGCCGTGTCACCGGCGTCGCCCCGGGCCTCTCAGGCAGCTTTCCCTGATGCGCTAGGTCCGCAGCGTGGGGTCCGCAGCTCATTAGGATGAGCGCAAGGGGCACCCAAGTGGGGCGCCCGGCCGGGACAGCGTCCGCAGGTAGTGGGGGGACGGTCGCCCTCGCCCGAATTCCCTGCAGGAGCCCGAGGCGGCCTTGAGGAAAGGCACGCGTTTCATTTGTCCGCTGCCCCACGTCCCGTGGCGGCAGCTTGCCCAGCGCCCAGGACGGGAAGGCTCGGCGAGCCTGCCTCGGTTTCCCCGCGATGGAGCAGCAGAAACGCCTGTAAGGGCTCCGGGCTGTCCCGGGCGACCGCCAGACGCGCAGGGGATGCCCGACACACCCACACTTTGCACACACTCCATGGATATCACCCGCAGGAGGAGGGGCCTTGCGGTTACAGGTCTCCGTAGGAGGGGGGCAAAGCTTAAGAAAGTGACTAAAATAGGGTTAAAACCCAGCAAAAGCCTGTCTTTGCTCTACCTTGTGTTCAGAATTTGCTAAGTTCCTAAAGTCGAGCACCTGCTCGGCTGGGCCAGCCCTGACTCCCTCCCTAGCAGTGAGAAATAAACACCCGGGGAGTAGTGGACCTGGGGCCGGGCCTTCGCGCCGGGAGTGGCCCGCCTCGGGGGGCGGGGGGGGGGAGCGGGGAGGCGGGGTTCAAAACCAAACTCGGCATTGGGCGCGGCAGGTGCAGGAGGCCGGAGGGGGCTCTCTAAAGGACAGGAGCCGCCCACCCGACCTGATCCCGGGGCTCCGGCAGCTGGGAGTCGAACTCAGGCTGCAGAACGAGGCTGGAAGCGCACGGCCTGCGAAACCGGAGCCCGGCCCTGGGTTGGGGGCGTGGGGTTGGGCACCAGGGGCCCAGAATGAGCTCGGCCAAGTCTTTGACAGGCGCTGTTATGTTTACCCGGGCTCCGCTGACTTTTCAGAAACACAAGGGCCCTTAAGGGGCACCCCCCTCCGCCACTGAGGGGGCGTGTCCAGCTTCTCCAACAAAACCACCCCGCAAAAATCGTGTGTTGGGGTCTTCTCTAGAACGGCGGGAACTGGAAGAGTCCTGGATCCGCAGAAGCCAAGATTATTCAAAAAATGTAGGGGGCCTGGGCCGTGGGCAGCAAGTGCAAGAGGTATCTTCATCTTCGGAAAAGCCACCATGAACGCCTTGGAGGTGGCCGCCTGCGCCCCCAGGTCCCTTCCTGGCGCGCCCCGCAGCCTCCAGGCGACGCCTCACAATATCTACAAGCTGCCCCGAAGGGCACCCGGCCGCAGGAGCAGCGGCCTGACAAGTGTGATAAAATGATCTTCCTTAACTAAACTCGTAAAGCACTGGGCAATAAAACTCAATCTTCTGTAAAATCCAATTAAGTCATTATCTGACTGATTGTATCTTTAATTGAAAACAGAAGTGACAGTAAATTTCTGTGATATATCAGGATCAATCGATACCACTATACAATTCAGCCCCAAGAAGTGATTTATAATGTCAAACCTATATAGGTAACTCCACATTATTCTCTCTAAAACCACTGGTGGATGAAATTAAGAGTAAGTGCATTTAATAAAAAACAAGATGGTCAGGTTATTGATTACAACAGATGGGGGTGAAATCAAATAGATGTTTTCAAAGCACAGAGCGAAGAAAATACAAGTAATTTCTTTTTTCCTGTTTAATACCGCTCACCAAATATACACACAAGGAAATTCAGTCATCAATAACATTTTTATTTCAGGTACAGCTGCAACTACACAGAACAATGAATTTTTTTCAGACTAGTTTCATTTCAGGCTGGCTTCTGTTACATAAGGAAGTACTCCACAAGCAATTTTTAACAAAATAATGAACTCAGAAATCTGTAGTAACTTTTAAAGATGTACTTATTTTCAAATCAGATTACAACCTAAGGTTACAAAATAGTCTAGACTGCATCCATTTTTTTCCCCCTGTAGTAGAAAGAATGTATAGGATAAACTCTCCTATTATTCTAGAAACAAACCCAGGAATTCTACATTGCTGAAGTTACTTTAAATTGCGTTGTTTTGAAATTACACCCTTTACACAGAAAATGTAGTGGCTCTTTAGGGCTTTAATTTCTTTTTCTGGCTGTATTTCAATCATGTTTTCCAGTGGGGGGAATGGAGGAGGGCTTGGCTTTTCCAACAGCAACACAAACACAGTATTTCCAATCACTCTGACCTTCTGCAGATTTCTAAAACAATCACTAAGTTTGTCTGCTCTCTTCTTCTCACCGGTCAGGCATTTGGCTAAATTTATATTTTTGCAGTTTTATTAAAATACTAAAATAGAAACGTCTGAAGCACCTAAGATTTCATTTTAAAACCAGAAGTATCTAATTATGACACAATTAGATGCAAATGTACTGCTTGACTTTAGTGAATTACTGTATTTCTTGAAAACTACATGTAAACCAGTATCATAAAAAAAGGGAGGGGGGGAACACTACTATTTAACTCCGTGAGCAAAGCACTTAATTCTTGCAGATGGTAGTTATGGATCCTAAACTATTCCAAATGTATTTTAGCCCAGAGGCTAAGCTCTAAGGAGTATAAACCAAACACGCTCTCAACAGTTAAGTCGACATGAGTCAAGGCAAAATATTAACAACAAACCCCGTGTCTAAATGGAATAAGCCTGCTATTCCAAGTGAAACAAACGGCCAAAGGCACCGGGCATCATTTACTCGTCCTCTTCGATGACGGGAGGGACGGTGAAGCTGCTGGGCTCGGAGGCAGACTCACATTCGAGCACTCCCTTTGTGCTCTCGTTACTAATAGGAGAGCTGCTGGAGAGGGAAACCAAGCCAGAATCTTGACTGCTGGGCGGCGAGAATACTGGGACGTGGGGAGAGACAGGGAGGGAGAAGAGTATGTTAAAAGTGGCTAGTCTTTCTGCATTCAGTATTCAATTAGGTTCCAACAAAGATAGAGGCACACTCTGCATTTCTATTCTGAGTTGAAAGTGTTGTTCTAGGCACTCATTAAAAACCCCAGTGTTTCTTTAGAATTAAAAAAAAACCCAGTATTTCTGCACAATATCTATTCAGTTATCTGAGCTGAAGGGGAAAGTTAGGTAGCAGAGTTCTGGATTTATGTGCATAAAGAAAAAAAAAAACAAACCCCAGTCTGCTACCCCTCCCCCCTCTGGGGAGACTATATCCACCCTTCCCTGAACCCCTCCCCTTTATGTAAAGGATGCTAATAGAACTTGTCTTGTCAAATGATCCACCTGACAAATTACCCAAAGCAAGACTCCACCCATGTGTTTCTACCATTTGACAGGTAACCCTAAGTTTTTCAACATACAACCAGCAAAGGTGATAGCTTACTGATATTCCTGTTATTTCTCTTGGACTTTTACAGGACCAAACACTTGCTGTTCACGTAACTTTTGAAAACTAAAAAGTTTTTCAAAAATACAAAAATTTGAAGGAATACCTTCACTAAAAGAGAAGTCAGGTAAAGATTTTAAAAGTAAATCCGTGAACATAAAACTCTACTAGGACCTGACATTAAATATGAAGGATGCTAATGTGCTGAACAATTTTTGCAACCTTACAAGCCACAGTAGATACAAAATTTAAGCAAAAGGGTCTCTGACCTTCTTAACCTTAGCCGAGTTCAGATCCACCCCCAGAACTCCCTTCCTGCCTAGTGTGAATGTAATTAAGGGGAAGCTGCAGTGGTAATTTCTCTCCTCATTAACTTCCTGATTGGTTTCAGCCTCAGGATTCTGCCGGGCAGTAGTTTGTCACCAATTCCAAACGGCCAATCGTTAATACTAATGTTTGTGTAACTAACTGCCAGCATCCGCCACGGCTTCTTGTACAACAATAATGGTGAAAGGGTACATTAGTGCCCTGTGTTAATTCAGCTTGTGTTCATCAATAGGGACATCTATGATGTAATTAGCCAAATGCACTGGGAGCTGAGTGCTGAAGTCATTTGTAGAGAACTAAATCATAGTAGGAGCTGTACCGGGTCCTGATGTGTTTGCCATCAATACTTATTATGTTTCGGATTTAATAAGGTATATTACCATGCTGAAAAGAGACCTTTTTACAAGAGAACACTATTTGCGCTTGTTATGGGTTTGGAAAAGGTTTGCTGCAGCTAGTGGAACCACACAGAACTAAAAGAACAGAGCTGGGATCTAAGAGGCGGACCTTGAACCACGCCACTGGACCAAATTATTTCAGAAAGCCCCTTTCTTCTCACGTGACATACAGACGGACAGACAGAACGATGGAGAGTTTTGTATGGCTACCCCTAATACCTCCAGTAAGGAAAGGCATGATCTGAAAGCTTAGTAAATCTGAGAAACAATTTAGGCAATTTCCTGACCAGCAATTACCTTTGATATTGATAGCATTTGTTTAGTAACTTAACTAAAAAGCAAGGGTAAAAGTGTATAAGCTTTTTTAAAAAATTTTTTAAGTAGAACGCTGTTAAATGTACATTACAGACACCAAAAAGCATACACATGCGTATATAAATACATAATGGCAACCAAAAAAACCCTGGGAACCTATGAAATCTGAAGCCTTCATCTTATTGCAGTTCATAAAGGCTAAATTCGAATTGTCCTACGGATGCAAAATTCCCTGCAAATCCAAGATGATTTATGAATGGCACTGCATGCCCAGGATGTTGTAGATACAAAGAAATGTTTTCCAAAGGCAGCAGACTCTGCTGACATCTTGGTACTCTAGCCAACTAAGAGCCAGCCACAGAGTCCATGAGCTGATCTGCCCCCCGCCCCAACCCAACCTCAAAACAATGAGAGCAGGTCCTCTGTCAGGAGCCATGGGGACAGGAGGGAGCATTTACTGCCTACTTCCTGTATGCCACATACCTTAACGAAGTGGGTAGCGCTCCAACCATTCACTGGAAGAATTATTCTCACCGGGTGATACAGGGGACCTTGTGGAAGTCAGAGGGCAGTGTGGCACCCCCCGCGGTCTCGCTCTCCCTGCGCTGTCCCACCCTTGGGCGCCACGGGTAGTCACTGGCCATGGAACCTTCCTAGTCTGAGTTTAAGGAGGCAAAACACCTGACCCTTGTCAGACTAACATAGCAGCTAGGAAGGAGCGAGTCTGTGCTCTAGACATGTCCTGAGCCCCCAGCCTGCCTCCTGCCTTCAGTTAGCAGCCGATCTAGGGGACACCCCTCCTCCCCATTACACCCCAGCCATGCACCTCCCACCCCCAGTTAACTGATCTGTGACCCAAAGGTGGAGGGGCAGGAATTCTGCAAAAGGAAGAAATGGGGGAGAGCCCCCTTTTGCCCTCAGTTGCCTTGTGGGTGTTGGGAAATATTCCTGTGACTCCAACTCCAGGGACACACACAGTGTCTGTCACCTGCACCGACGGGGGCTCCACGAATCCTTCACGCATGGCTGCACTCCAGAGAAGATGCAAATAAATGAACTCAGCCCGTTTTGAAAAATGCCAGTAGTTTTCAGTGTCTCTACACTCAATTTAAATCTACGTTGTTTTTACTTTTGTTCAAGGCTTAGCCTTGTCTTCGCAAAGGGGCCTGCTGAAGTTTTAGGGATGGTGTTTGTTGGCCTTTGTGTGGCCCGGCCCCTCCTAATAGCAGTTACAGTAAAGATTTCCTCAGTGTCTTCTCGGAGACTAACGTCCAAAACCTATTTTACTACAGTCCTCAAAGGGACCCTCTCCATTTTAATGCAGCTTCATTAAATTTTGTTGGGGGGAAGAGTAATCATTGATCACTGTAAATCATTTTATACCAATTAAAAATTCAAAAGTCAGAGTTACCCTTTCTGCCTTTCAAGCTGATTCTAATGAGCCTGACACAAGGCTAATTTCAACTCAGAAGGTTCCTCTTAATTATTTTGTGAAACTGCTAATGCCTTGTGTCTGTGGGACTGTTAAGAAAAGGTACACTGCGGGCAGCACTAGAAATGGGTTCAGTCCTTCTAGACGGCAATCCAGTGACATGTAATAAGAACTGTGGAACTGTTCATACCCTCTGACCTGGTAATTCCCCTCTGGGGAATAAGCCCAAAGAAAGAGAGAATAATTGGCCCAGAGATGCTCAACACACGACTATTTGCATCGTTGAAGATGTTAATGCTTTGCTCTGGTGCTGGGGGTGGGGATGGGGGCAGCTGGGCTTGGGTGGGGGGGCGGTGGACAGCAAGCATTCACAGGCAATAAACAATTCCAGATTCTGCTACCCCTTGGTCATGGACAGGCTCCCAGCATTTTTGGAAATGGAAGAAATGATTTCTGGAGACCGAAGTAGAGACTAAAAAGTAAGAACAGAAAAACCTGTCCATCTGATTTTTTTGTGTGTTCCAATGAAAGGTGGACAAACCTCCTCCAGGCCGCACCGTCGATTGAACCAGCAAGCCCAGTATCTGTTTTCTCTCAAGTAGCCTATTTGTCTACAGAAGCTAAAGGGGCTTTCTTTTACTATTATTTAAAAACAAACAAAAAAACTTTACACATAATCACTCTTACCAGTGCTGGGAAAAAAAATTTTTAAGATGATTCTAGTGATACTATCTAACCATCTTGCTGCACCCCCCCCCCCAAAACTCCACCTCACTAAAAAACAAACAAAAACCACTCTAACTGCTAAATCTTTCAACATTGCAAAGACCCCTGACTTTTAACTCGAATGATCTGTTGGAAGTCAGTGGGCTGGAACGAATAATTCTCCTCCAGGGATGTGAGAAAACAGGATATTCATGCTTGAGAAAAACTTTCTTCCTCTCTATGTTAAATGCTGTTAAACGCCCACTAAGAAACCATTTGACAATAAGAATATAAGTGGCATTCCTCAATTATTAGCAGCTCCACACCTCGAAGTGGACAGGAAGAAAACAAAAGTGCTGGCCTCTGGTTTCCTGAGTTCGCAGGCCTCAGAGTCTGATGAAAAGCTAATGAAAATTTCTCAAACAACAAATTCTTCCGCTCCGTGATAACTGTCGTGTTTGGAAATAAAATCACGTCCAACCAACAGCACTTAGCAGATATTTAATGTTTCACAATGGGACTCTTTTCCAGAGTGGTACTGCTGCCCTTCTCACTCACATCTAAAATAATTAGGATTATCGGAGCCGTCCGAAGCTTGGCAGGTTCAGTTTGTACTTTCAAACAGCATTAATTCTTGGCACTCGGAACAAGGGATAAAAGGTAAAGATATGAATGGAGATCTTTATTCAACCCGATCTATCACGGATTAGCTCATTCTTTTCCAGTTCATGCCTGCACTCTAGTTAAGGGCAGGGCTAAGCTGTAACTGATGTAATTAGAAACCACAAGCTGAGAAAAATAGCCCTTTATTAATCTCCCCCCATTTATTATATATTTGCTTAAAAAATATATATAATCTTTGAAACAATTAAATTTTTTTTTCCACCTACATGTAATGAAAGGGCAGTGACAAAGAGAGGGCTGTTGAGGATTACGCCTCTCCCTGCAAACACATCTTCAGGAGCAGCTCTAAAATCTAACATCCATTTTGAGAGGGGCCAGCTCTGTGCTCTGCGTGTTGTGGAGAGAAGTGGCCGAGCCCCGGCAAATGGGGGTCCCTATGGTGGGAAGCAGGCACACAGCAGTCCTCCCTCCCCCCTCAACAACAGCATGACCTGTGCAGGCAGGAACGGCCAATGCTAAAAACGAAGTGAACTCGTAAGAGAAAGTAACTATTTATGCACTATTAACAGTACCTCTTCGTGTAGGACGTGGATACACAACTCACAAAATAACACCAGAACAACTCTTTCGTTCTGGAAATCAGCAGAAGCCTATCAGGCAGCCTGCAGAAGTAGCTGCAGAGACCTCCGGCCTGGGGGGCGGGCGGCCTGGGCTCCCAGCCTGGCCTACTGCTCAGGGAACTATGGGACAACACACCAAACCCACTCCCCTACCCACCTACAGAGTCTAACACAAAGAACCCTTTCTCCATCGTTTTAATGTAGTGCACAACAAAGGAAAAGCAAGAAGGGACAGCATTCAGCCCTCCCCCTCCCAACCTGGGACCTGGGCAACACCATCTCAGGCCAGACGCCCTCCTCGACCCCCACCCCCGCCCTGCATGACAGACACTCCTGAACTAAGGCATGGCAGCTCCTGGGGACCCCCGTTCCTTGCTTATTTCTTAGAGGGGGTCAGAAAACCGACTGGAGCGTCCAAGCAGGCCCATGAATAAGCAAAGTGCTCCGACACCAACCCCATCCTGATGGGTGCTCAGCACCCCTGAGGACCTCACTGCTCACCTCCCCAAAACCCCCTGCCCATCAGCGGTGGGGACACTGCTGGTGGCTCCCTGACCCCAAACTGTCACCATCAGTCGTAGAGACGTCTCTCTGACTCCTTCATTCCTGAACTCTCTCTGAAGGAAGCAAGTGTGCCCAGGAGGGGTTAACTCATTGTCACTGGCCCCACGGACTTCTCTCCCCCAGGGAGGCGGCATTTGGTGATACACACAATCCAAACATTCACACTGGGGGTGCCTGGTGGGCTCAGTCATTAAGCGTCTGCCTTCGGCTCAGGTCACGGTCCCAGCGTCCTGGGATCAAGCCCCGGATCGGGCTCCCTGCTCGGTGGGAAGCCTGCTTCTCCCTCTCCCCCTCCCCCTGCTGTGTTCCCTCTCTCCCTGTGTGTCTCTGTCAAATAAATAAATAAAATCTTAAACAAAAAAACACAACATTCACACTGCCTCACTGTGTTTTCACCAAAACATACTCAGTCTTAAAACCTGCACATAGTGTGGCTTTCACTTCTCTTAGGTAACAACATCCCGAGACGAATCCTCACAATGGCTGACTCTGCTCTACTTTGCCCTTCAGTGAACCAGACACAAGGCCGACTTTGAACATAAGCATTCTGAGCCCCAGTTTCCCCACTGTGACATGAGGCTAACCACAGGGCACTGTGATAATCAGTGAGTAACAGTAATTTTTAGTTTCCTTATTCCACTGGTCTGCAGTCTACCTCTCAATATCTTAAAGTTAGATTCTTGCTTCTGAAGGTGCAGGAAGTCAATGAGGATTTAGTACAAGGTCTGCTCACACATGCATGCGCCTTCCTGAGAGCGGGGAATGAGGAACACACTTGTACTTCACCGGGCCCAGAGCCCAGCCGGGGTGTCCCAATCAACCTAATCGTCACTCAGACAATAGGTCCCTTGTGGCACAAGCTCTGCTTTTTTCATCTTTGGGGGCGTGTAACAGGATGGCCGGTGTCAAATCAAAATCAAATAGCAGAACGTCTGTGGACATGCTTTATAAACCATACAAAAAATAGTGTTATCATCCAACGATCAAGCAAACCGTTCCTTCAGACAGCAGTATCTGGAAGCAGGAAGAATCTCTTAAGTTTGAGCCTAAGTTTGTCCTAAAAGGTAGGAACTCTGGGAAGTAGTGGACAGAGGCGTCCATGTTCCAGAAGTAGGGGTCTCCCCAGTTCCCAGTCTACAGCGACTGGGTACCTGGAGCCCTGAGAATGGAGACCTGCTGGGGCAGCAGAAGCCGATGCTCAAGTCAAAGGCAACAAGGCCGAGCCAGGGTAAGGTGGGCAGGCTTTGGTCAGTTCCACACCCTCTGCATGCCTCAGTGTCCTTGTCTGTAAAATGGGGACAGAGGAGAGCACTTAGGATGGATGGTTCTACACAAACCGGTGGGGCCCTGTAAAGCCCGATGCAGCTGAAAAGCCCACGTTGAAATCACATAACGCTCCACCATTTGGTGACCCACACGCGGGCCTGGTCACAGCAGCACCTCGGCAGTCTGAGCCCTGTCCCTAGCACCACTTCCTGGCCTCCATCCTCATCCCCGCTGCCCTCAGCGGCCTCTGAGAGTCCGTTCTGAAAGCCTGTGGGCTCTGACAACAGACACCAGCATCTCAATAAACACTGGAGTCTCGGTTTCTTTAATTGTCAAAGGAGGAGAATAATTATGTGTCTCACAAAGCTGCTCTGAGGATTGAGATGGTATATGACAAAACAGTTTGCAGACTTGATGACTCTACACACTTGTCAGTCATTCTGAGTCCCCCCCAATGAGTCCGCAAACTTCTGCAGAAGAAGCGAAGTGAGTCTATGTACCCCACTGTCTATACAGAACCAAGAAATTAGTAAGATTACGTGTAGTAACACTGGTTGAGAAAGGGAAAAAAAAAAAAAAAGAATCAGTGACAACACAGTTCAAACATCCCTGAATGTTCTCAGATGAGGTTCAATTCTGACATTCAAGGAAAGGGGACTTTTACTTTATTCATCCTTCTTCTTCTTCTTTTTTTTAATTTTATTTATTTATTTGAGAGAGCAAGAGAGAGTGAGCGAGTAGCAGAGGGAGAGGGAGAAGCAGGCTCCCCGCTGAGCAGGGAGCCCCACACAGGGCTCGATACCTCAGGACCCTGAGATCATGACCTGAGCCTAAGGCAGATACTTAACTGACTGAGCCACCCAGGCGTCCCTTTATTCATCCTCTTTTATACATCCAAAGCCTAACAGTTAAAATAAATTCCGAGCCTGTTAGTTTGTGCCTTCTTGAGCACCAGAGTTACACATAACATTTCCCGAGGATGGGCCCGCAGACCAGAGCCAGGGCTGAGCAAGGGGAGCCCCCAGAGCCTCCACCAGAAACAGGAAGTCAGCCTACAAGGTGGAAGACAAAACATCTGGTAAACTGAAATAGGCTGAAGACATCTACCACACAGTGCAGTGCACACAGCGGGTATTTAATAATGGATGAATGTGTGGGAGAGACCACGGGAGTTAGTCTTCCCAGGACGTGCCATAACCACAGGACAGGGCTCACACACACATTGGCAGGAGAGTCTCAAGTCTAACGCCAGTTTTAGGGACTAGAGCGTGCACGGGTTTTATTTGCTTCTGTCTGTCAGTCCTGCACAGACTCCAAGCAAAGCCGGGGCACACAGGCAGAGACGAGCCTCACCAAACACACCCCGGGACAGGCAGTGGCCCTGGGACCTCAGCCTGGGCCAGGGCCGAAAAGCCTGGCTCCCGGGGAGCACATGGGACCCCGCTCGTCGGGGACTCTGCAATGCCGACAAGGGCTCGGGTCCAGGAGCTGTGCCCCGATGGGGTGGTGACATGTGCAGCTGCAAACACAGTTCAAACATGCCCGTGACGGAATCTCAGAAACTAACGCGGACCAGGCAAGCTGGATGCTCACAAGTCATCTCTGGAGTCGACTTCCCATTTGATCCTGGGACCCGAGAAAACGGAAGGAATCAAACCCAGGAAGAAGGCTGCGCGTGGCATCTGCCATGCCAAAAAAACCGGCCTGGCCCTGTCCAGATACTCTGCAACAAGAGAAAAATTTCAAGGAGCCCTGCAGTTTTCTGCACCCTGAGAAGGAGGAAGGGTCACAGATGTTTCAGCCTTAAAGGGTAATATGATGGGCATCCTGCGAAGGCAGAGAAAAAGCATGCAAGTTTTGGACACCACTGCCCGGAGGGCGGGTCACAAGGACACAGAACGCTGCCTTTGAACCTAGCGCCCCGGAGGAGCTTGGTTTCTGGCTAATCCACCAGCCTGCCTTTCACTTTGGAATCCTATCATCTTCCATAAAACATGCGCTTTAACACAACATTTAAGATATGTAGTTTTGGCTGCATGGTATTATTTTTTTTAATTTTTTAAATTTTATTTTACTCATTTGAGAGAAAGAGAGAGTGCATGAGCAGGGGGGAGGGGCAGAGGGAGAAGCAGGCTCCCCGCTGAGCAGGGAGCTGGATGCAGGACTGGATCCCAGGACCCTGAGATCATGACCTGAGCCGAAGGCAGACGTTGAACTGACTGAGCCACCTGGCACCCCTAGCCACATGGTTTTAAAGAAGTTTTTCATTTAGAGATATCCTGACACTCTGCCACGGAAATGGTTATAAAAGAAAGTTCGTGAGCAATTTCTCAAATAGAACTTGTATAAATTTTGTAGCTTGTAATTCAAAAGTAAATATTGTGCCCCAAATGACATGCTAGAAGCAGGGCAGAAGATGGTGTCAGGTAAATTATTTCATCCTTACTACCGGGGAATCAGTCTTCTTTCAAAAGCAAATATAGGACTCCTCAGTACAGCCTATCATTCTACGCCAACTTTTCATTCTCCTTCCTAGCTAGCGTTACAGGAAATCTAAGACCAGTAATTATTAATATTTTCCTCTGGTACAGAATAAGCAAGCAGATGCCAGGACACATCTAAAAAAACACACACCAGATGAAATCAATCAGGATAGAAAATTCCAGGCATTTCCGGACAGGAGGATACATGCCTAACTCACAGCCACACAAGCTATTTTACCGCCTAAATACAACACGCACTCGTGGATGGACAAGGTAAGTTCAGGTTACAGGAGCAAGAATACACTATTTTGGAATGCTTCACGTTAAGGGTGAAGAGAAATAACAAAATAATAGCACAAAGTGCACATTTTTCCAAAGGACAGTTTTTACACGTTTTCTAAGACCCCAAAAACTAAAAAAAAAAAAAAAAAAGAAGAAAAAAAGATATTCAATATATGTATTTCTGAAATCATTTTTACGTAAAGTGCCACCTTTTCATTTAGGCCCCAAGTCCACCCTTTCCATGGGTCCAGTTAACCTGTGGGTGACAGATGGCATTCGGGGAATGTGATGGCGCCTTCTCCCCTCCAGGCGTCTATGATATTTTTTAACCGTTTCAAGAGAGAAGAGCTCATGTTTGGAAAAGCATTTTAGTTTGCCTTCAAGAAAACGGTTTCCTGGGGCGCCTGGGCGGCTCAGTCGGTTAAGCGTCTGCCTTCGGCTCAGGTCATGATCCCGGGATCCTGGGATCGAGCCCTGCATCGGGCTCCCTGCTCAGCGGGGAGCCTCGTCTCCCTCTCCCTCTGCCCCCCAACTCGTGCTCTCTCTCTCAAATAAAATCTTAAAAAAAAAAAAAAGAAAATGGTTTCCTTTTTCTCCTCAATGCATCCCATCTGAAGCCAAAGTTCACAGGAACCTGTGCTTGGGGGCTCCGCAGAATGACCCCCCACCGGCCTCCCGGGGTGAGAAGCTCCTGCACAGGGATGGCAGCTGCTGGACTGAAGGAAACCAACCCTGGCAGGTATTTAGCAAAGCAGGAGACAAACGGTTACTTCACTCTTCCTTCCTCTGGTCAACAGGATGGTTTCCCTTTCAGGATTTAGTTTTCAGTTTTGAATTTTTTTTTTTTTTATTGTGGTGAAACACACATAACACAAAACCTATCATTTTAACCATTTTTACATGTGCAGTTGGGGGGTATTATGTCTAGACACTCTGTTACGCACCTGCCGTCTCCAGAACTTTTTCATCTTCCCAAACGTAAACTCCATCCAGGAACTGTCCGCTCCCTCCTCCCTCGACCCCGGGGGAACCATCCTTCTTCTACCCTCTGTCTCTGCGAATGGGACAACTCCAGGAACCTCCCATCAGTGGGGTCATGCAGTATTTGTCCTTTTGCGACTGGCTTATTTCAGTGCACATCGTGCCCTCGAGGTTCATCCATGTCGTACTGTATGGCAGGATTTCCTTCCTTTTTTTTTTTTTTTTAAAGATTTTATTTATTTATTTGACAGAGAGAGACACAGCGAGAGAGGGAACACAAGCAGTGGGAGTGGGAGAGGGAGAAGCAGGCTTCCCGCCGAGCAGGGAGCCCGACGCGGGGCTCCATCCCAGGACCCCGGGATCATGACCCGAGCCGAAGGCAGACGCTTAACGACTGAGCCACCCAGGCGCCCCTGGATTTCCTTCCTTTTGAAGGCTGAGTAATATCCCACGGTGTGTAGACACCACACTTTGTTCACCCATTCATTTATCAATGGATGTGCGGGTTGTGTCTGCCTCTGGTTATCGAGAATAATGCTGGTATGCTCGGTGGTGTTTCTGTTCATGTCCCTGTTTGCAGTTCTTTCAGGCACATCCCCAGAAGTGGGATTGCTGGATTATACAGTAATTCTGTATTTAGGTTTCTGAGGAATTGCGAGACGGGTTTCCACAGCAACTACACTGATATTCCCACCAGCAATGCACAGGGGTTCCAATTTGTCTGCATCCTTGCTACCACTATTTTGTTTGAATAATGGCCATCCTAAGGGGTACTTGGTCTTTTTTTTTTTTTTTAAGATTTATTTATTAGAGAGAGCGAGCATGAGCAGTAGGCATAGAGGGAGAGGGAGAGAGAATCTCAAGCAGATTCCCTGCTGAACGTGGAGCCCGATATGGGGCTCAATCTCACGACCCTGAGATCACAACCTGAGCCAAAACCAAGAGTCAGCCATTTAACTGACTGTGCCACCCAGGTGCCCCTGATCTTTTTCTATTAATCCCTTCCCTCGATTTCTCCCCACACTTCTTAATGCTGACTTACTGTCCTGTCTGCACTGTATTACCCAACAAATTTAACTGAAGAGTTGGCCTCACCGCCCACTCGCTGTGTTACCCCTGGCAAACTGGTGGCTGTCTTATTCCCAGGCAAGTTTTCTCCAGGTCACCCATGACGTACTGATCATCACAGCTCACGGCTGCTCCGGTCTTTCCTACTCCCCTCAGGGGCACTGGACACTTGACCTTGTCCTTCTCCCTCCACCTTCTGCTGTGGCTCTCCCAGCTTTCTCTGCCTTCCTCTCTTCTCTAGCCTCTGCCCTACAGACTTTCTCCAAACTGCGTGACTTGGTCCCCCCTTGCCACACAAGCTTTAAATATCCCCTCCTTGCAAATGACTACTTCACAATTTATATCTCTTGCCCTGATTTCTCACTGAGGCCTATTTCTGTATTTTCCATATCTGCTGGACACCTCCATCTGGATGAGCTCCCTGCAATGTAAATTCATAGTGTTCAAAATTTAACCCACCATCTGTCCCCACAGAGTAAACCCGACCCTCCTCTCTTGGGTCCTGAGCACGCCCACTTCACCTTGCTCAGGCTCCAAGCCTCAGGATTATCTTAGGAAATTTCTCCCGTCACCTCCCTCCCACCTCCAAGCACTGGCAAAGTCCTGCTCATGGGAACCCCATGGAGCTCTCTCTCTCCCTTACCGTGACCCCATCCCTCCACACCCCAGACTGGATCCCGCCCTCATTACCTTGTACCTGATCTGCTAGCCTCTGGCTGTCCTGCTCAGTCCTCCCTCTCTCCTGCACTTTACCCTGGATGGCCACTGTGCTTCCAGAGGCCTGTCTCCTTTACTCAGTCAACACCTCTCATGGCATGTGGAAACATCCAAACCCGCTGGCCTGGCATCTGAGGAGCAAGCTGATTCCCCACATCTCCCCTGCACTGGAATCCTGTGGCAGACTCCTACCACTCTCCACCCCGGCGCAGACCCAGGATCCCTGCCTTTGATATGAGCTTGTGCTGGTCCCACCGTCCCCCAGTCTCCACAGGTCAAAACCCAGCTCCAAGCCACTTCCCTGGTCTCTCTCAGCAGAAACAACGCTTGTGGCCTTTCTTGTGGAAGATGGAAGACTCCCATCTTCCTACCCTCTTCCCCTCCCATCACTGACCTAACAACTCTCCCCGAAGAACAGGGAAGGGGGCGCCTGGCTGGCTCAGTGGGTTGAGCAACCAACTCTTGATCTCAGCTCAAGTCTTGACCTCAGGGTTGTGAGTGTGAGTCTTGCGTTGGGCTCTGTGCTGGGCATGGAGCCTACTTAAAAAAAAGAGCAGGGTAGGATCCACGTTGTATTTGTCTCTGGGGCCCCTTGGTGGCCATCCGTTAAAAGCCATACACCTGGTAAGCACTCGACAAGTGGTCATTGATGAATAAATGAGAGAATGAGTAACTCACTGGTCAAAGCCAGCTGAGCTGTCTCCTGGACCCCACGCAGTCATGACCAGTACAGGAAGACGGCCAGGAGGCAGCTGTCAGGACAAGGGCAAAGGGATGGCCAGCCCCACGTCCAGGAAAGGGCAGGTGCCAGGAGAGCCGCAATATAAGAAGAGATGTGACAGTGAACCTGAACCCTTAAGAAAGTTCAGCATCTTGAAGGCAAGAGAGAGGAGGATCCACTTATAAACCTCCCTGTGGTCAGAGGGTGGGAGGCAGGGAACTCTGGCAACAGCAGGAGAAATGATCAGTCGTTTGGGAAATTCATTTCTGGGAAACAGCTAATTTCTCAATGACAGAGAGTTAATGAGGCATCATGAATCGACTTTTTTTTTTTTTTTTTTTTTTTTTTGGTGGGAGGGTGGGGGCGAGGCAGAGGGAGGGAGAGGGAGAGAGAACCTTAAGCAGGCCCAGCCCAATCCGGGGCTCGATCGCATGACCCTGAGACCATGACCTGAGCCGAAATCAAGAGTCAGACCCTCAACTGACTGAGCCACCCGGGCGCCCCCTGAATCTACTCTTAACCGCAGTCCCTGGACACCGCAACTTCGCTCTGGACACTAACCAAGATATGAGAACAAGTGAAACTGGAGGACCGAAAGGCACTAGATTTCTCCGCAGTGAAAGAACCTTACAAAACTACTACCTTCAACAAGTAGGTAATGTGGTGTCATCAGACAGGTTTTGGAAAGACTGCTTTTATTACTGACTGACCGAAGATGCGAACACCACAATAAACAGGCTTCATTCCACAGACGTGCAGAGAACTCCAGCCTCAACAGTCCTCACGGAGCCCCTGACACACGCATCCACAGTGGCCAGGGGTTAGTGTGCAGAGCGAGTCTCGGCTAATCTCAGGGATGCTATCTTCCAAACCCTGAAGTTTTGGAGATTCAAGTCTGTAGTCTATCAGAATAACTACTAAGAAAAAAACTCTCCAGCTTAAAAAAAAAAAAGATCAACAAGAAGCATATAAATTTCACTGACTCCGACTAACCCACAGGGAAGTGTTTGGTCACAATATAATTGATTTTGCCCTTAATGCTACTGTTGAAAGTATTTAAATGCCCCAGCACGGACTCCAACCCACACACTCTTCCTCGATCCCCCATTCCAAGTAGATCAGGTATTTTCACACTTGGTTCATCTTCAGTGAAGACTGTAATTAAATCTTTAATTTGAAAACAAGAGTGAAAGTCCAGCACTCTGCATTATCGGCTGCCCTCAGAGCTTAGAGCAAAGAGCAATCAAATAACAAATGGTGACCTCAGCTCCTTCAAGCTCAAGTAATCTGCTAATTTCAGAAGGTACCGGCTCATATCAAAAGTGACCAATTTACTCGTGGAGGTGCTTTCCGCAGTTACCTGGGCAGCCCCCTGGGAATCAGAAACGTTATCTAAATTGCATAAACTGTCAAGTTTATGTGCTGACTGGCCTTTTGATGACACCATCATTTTTAAAGCATAAATTTCAGAATTTATGCTTTATGCTTTATTTCATGTCCAAGGGGTAAAGAAGAAAGAAGCCTGTTAGGGAGCTGGGTGTTCTCAGGATTGTGATGACTCCTGGTCCTTTTTACTTTCTCATCCACCTCCAGAACTTGCTAAAACTCTTTTTCAGCATAAGGAAAGGCAGTGTAGTGCAAACGAGTTACCTAATTCTTAAGAGTATTTAGTAAGCATCTGCTCTGTGCCCTGCATGGCTGTAGCCACAGGGAATAGAGCCGTGAATAAAATGAGTCTCTGTTCTCATAAGGAAAACGCTGGGCACACTTGTAACCAGAGACACCTGGGACCGGATTCCGGCTGGGTCACTTACTGGGGATGTGACCGTGGGAATAATGTCACAGCTCTGAACCTCAACTCCTCATCATGTATTCATGGAAAACAATAATGTTAAAGGCTGTTGCACTTAAAAATAAGACATACCGAGTATTCGGTTGACACTAGTGTCCTTCCTCCCCTTGTTCCTTTCCATAGTAAGAGAGCAGATAATCAGTATGCTTCAAATGTACACCAGGGGCCATGCAAAGCAAAATCAGGAGGAAGGTGGTGTTTTCTTCTCCATCCTGTTTGATCCTTTGCATCTTTCTCACCTGTTTGCACGTCTTCTCTGCTGTTAGGAATCTGTGGGCCCTGGCCCTCTTCCCTGGTCTCCCCTCTGCCAAATCACCCCTTCCCCTTCACCTCAACCCACTCCAGAAACAGTTCTATCTATTCAGGAACCACTTGGAGCTCTTGATGAAAAGCGCCCAATTAAACTAATTCTCGAGGTAAATGAAGGCTTCATGCTTTGACCCTCTTGTCAATGTTTTCATTTTCTTGACACTGCAGGGATGTCATCTGGAGGCAGGGCAAATTTCTAAAGTGCTGCCTGTCCCGCTCAGTACACAGGACGTACTGTTATCAAGTGGGTACATCCTGAGTGTCACTTTGACTAGGTCAGGGTTTCATAATGTACAGCAAAGACATTCTTGCTGAGTGAGGTTCTGGTCCACGCAAAGCCTGTGGCCCCCTCCCCAGCACGGAGTCACAGCCTTTAGAGCAACTACTGGTAAGAGAATCTCCCGCTGATAATCAGCTTCCCTTCCTGGAGCTTAATGAGAATGCAGTCCTAGGGCGAACCCAAAAACCACTGGTATTTTAAGAAACGAAGTTACAAGACAATTGCTTTCCACTATGAGTAACTGTTTTCTAGCACTTCACAGAAGCTCCAGAATCCTAATGAGGTGTTTGTTGGAGTGCTGAATAAAATGAACTTCTAATTATTTTTGTTAGGAAGTGGTGTTAGTTTTCACACTAAACCAGGTAAAACTGAGAGAAAAGGAGAAGACACAAATATTAGCATTAGCTAACTGTGTGCTTGGTAGGTAAGGGGGGAAATTTATCATGCTAAACCAAGGTCATCCATTTATGTAAAAGCACCTAGAAGTTTCTGTGTCAAACTAAACTATCAAATACCAAAGGACTTAAGTTTGCTACCTGTGTTTAATAAACATGTATTATTTTTGTAGTAATAAAAAGTGATAGAAAAAGGCAGAAAGGAAGGATAAAAGGAAACAAAAGAAGCCAGAGGCCATGCTGGAAACCCAGCCCCCCTGCGTGAACTGTAGGAGGGAGCTCTTTAATGAGTGCAGGCCGTGGCCACTGGGAGATGAAACAGGGATTCTGAGGAAGGCTGGACCCCCGGCCTCAGGCACGAGCTGAGTGCTGACCTAGGTAAGCAGGCTTGTGAAATGAGCTTCAGCCCACATTATTTATTAGCATAATTATTAATAATAATCGTTATCATTCACTGAGGCCCTATCGTGTTCCAGGCTGTACTTTGCTTATCAAATCTCCACAAAAAACCCTTTGGGGAGGTGGGTAGTAATAACCTCATTTGACAGATTTTACAAACTGAGGCCTGGAGATGGTGATTAACATCCAAGGTCACACAAGCGCGGCGAGTCAGAGCCAGGATGTCCTTAGGCCCTGAGCCGGGACTGACCACCGCAAGGCCGCAGAGCCTAATAAGCGGTTTGTGGGCTTGCTGTCTCTGCCTACCTACTGCAGACTGCACCCAGGGAGCCCTCTGCCCACCAGCCCTCCTCTTCCGCGCATTCACAAAGTTGCTGCCCGAGTTCTTCCCCAGAAAGCCACAGTTCTGCCGAAAGAGATGGCTCAGACGTCCAAGCATCACCTGAACTGGAGGTTCACCTTCTGAAAATGAATCCAGGAAGAGGCAGCTACCCCGGGGACCCCAATTTCCACATCTTTTAAATCTATTTTCCAAGCAAAAGAGATTTCAGGGATCCATCATGCGATTCGGTGGAGTGAAGGGTTGGGGGCAACTTACCTGTTTGCAGCTGATGGTCAGGTCCTGGGTGTTTCAGAAAATAAAGTCGGAGTCACTTGGCAGAACCCTGCATTCTCTTCCAAAGCCACCTCCTGCTGCGGAGCCTTGTGAGCCCCAAAGCAGCAGAGTGCGGAGCGGGGACAGTGTGTCTGAGCCAGCAGGGAGGCTGCCAGGGGCCGTGGGGTGCTGCCTTCTACCAGGACCCCGGGCACCTGGTAGGACAGTCTGACAGAGAACCGTAAGATCTGGGCATCTAAGAGCTGCCAGACCCTAACATGTCCAAAGAGCATTCAAAGGATCTTATTTTTCCCAAGTTGCATGTGCCTCGGGAGAGGAAAGGGGGACAACAGACCCTTCCTAATGTAAATGCGTGCTATCCCCCTCATCCAATCTAAGAGCATGATGACTGTTCCGCAAAGCACACATCTGACCGAGCAGGGGCAGGTTGGCACCAAGGCAGGACACACCCCACAGACCTCACGCTCTTAGCATGCTCCCCAAGCACAGAGAGGTACAAGACAGCCCAATTCTGGGCAGATCCATATAGGTGAGTTTTCAGAGTAGATAAGTAATTACCCAGTTCCACCTCTTGTGACCTTTCATGAAGTCAGGGTGGAGACAATGAAAAATGAACCAATTCACCCCAGCAGGCTCCAGCACCTCACGGTCAGCATATCAAGGGCTCCTGATACATCTAACAGAAGTGCCATGGCGCCTGACCGGGGCCACCAGCGGTAAAAACCCATCCATCAATGAAACTAACACACAGTCCGCATCCTGCTCAGATCGGAAACCAGAGCGTCAGGAAACGGTTCACGGTACAATAATTAACTCCTGGATTCACGCAGCAACTGTCTTTAAGGGCAGGTCATCTTTGGGGCCTCGGTTTCTGTATCTTCAAAGCTCAGAGGTTGGGCTCAATGCCTTGGACCTTCTCTCCCTGAACGAAAATTCTGTGTTATGATTCCCACTGTGTTACAGTTTCTCAAATCTCCGTTTCCTTTAGGCTCTAAGGGTTAAGTGCCTGCTCAGAGTCAGTTACCTGAGTATGAAAGAGAGCTGGGGAGTTCAACATCAAGTGATTACTTCTGAAGCAAGGAATTAAGACCTTTTGCTTCCCTAATAGAGACATTAATGTTTTCTGTCAATAATGGATTAAGTAAGTTCTTTCCAATCACTGGGATTTGGCCACTAAAAGGGACGTCAATCTCTCCATCTTTGTGCTGCTGAAGAAAGTGGCTTCAGGTGACAGGTGACAGTTTCTGCCTCAGAATCAAGCACTGATCATGTTATGATGACTCGATGGAAACCACATTAGTTAATTTTTCACAACCAGTCTCCTAACACTACTGGTTCTTGATGGGCTCAGTCTATGAATCCAGTTCTTGAGGAGTGTTAATTACTGCTTTTGTGAAGATCTCCACTGTTGTCCACATGACCTCCTGGACGTGGACACACACCCCTTAGCACAGAGAGGATGCATCCCCAGCCTCTCCTACAAAGGAGACAGTGCATTTTCAGCTGCACTGGAAACACAGTTGTCTCTACACTGCGTCAGCAAGAAAGCAGATGGATCACCTCCTCCTTCCTGTATTTTGGGCTGCCTATTAGACTCGGTCCTCTCGTGACAAGAAAGCAGCCACAGAGACGAGAATGCCTGGGGTCTTTACAAGCACCTTTGCTTGTCCCAGAGCCGGTGTTCTTATGTGGGCACGGACTGGGATTCAGTGCAAGCTGGCTGTAGATGGACCAGGCTGGGGTCTTGGCCTGGGATCTGTCACCTGCTCTTGTCCTCTCCCTGCAGGCACTGCCCAGATGCTAGAAAAGAGCACCTCCCTTCCTGCCAGGCCACTCGAGAGGGGCTCTGGCTCTCTGATGGAAATGAAAGCCATCACCAGACTTCATCTTCCACCCACCAGACTGACCAGAATATAGATGTTAATAGTCTCATGCTAGCAAAAGCTTGGGGGAAGCAGTGTCTTCATACAGTGCTGCTCAGTGTAGCAGTTAAGGGGACAACATTTAATACAACCTGAGATGCAGGCTTTCTTTGAAATGCCCCTTCTTAGCATCTCCCCAGCGTGTGTAAGGTTCTGCAGCATTTGTATAAAACAACATGACTGTCAATCAACAGAGAAATTAACCGGTAAACTGTGGTCCATCCAAACTGCAGAACAGTATGCACCAGTTAAAAAAAATACAAAGCAGGGACTCCTGGGTGGTCAGTCCGTTAAGCACCCAACTCTTGGTCTCGGCTCAGGTCATGATCTCAGGGTCATGGGATCGAGCCCCGAGTCGGGCTCCATGCTGGACATGGAGCCTGCTTACGACTTCTCTCTCTCCTTCTCCCTTACCCCTGCCCTTGCTCACACGCACGCTCTCTCTAAATAAATAAATCTTTTTTAAAAAAAATAAAGCAGACTTACACGAACCAACATGAAAGATTTCTAAGACCAACTGTTGAATGCAAAAAGTAGATGTGAGCAACAGTGTGTTTGCTACAACCCCTTATGTTAAAAAGTCAAGCAAACTGCATATTTCTACAGAAACCCGTATCTGCATGTGACTTCGCAGCAAAAAGTCTGGAATGATGTACAGGAAGAATTTAGCTTTTGAGGCAACCAAGGAAAAAGACCACAACACAGTACACACACTGAGATTACAACAGGTTACAAAATATGTGTATTTAAAAAAAAAAAAAAGACGGGCACCTGGGTGGCTCAGTTGGTTAAGCGACTGCCTTCGGCTCAGGTCATGATCCTGGAGTCCCGGGATCGAGTCCCACATCGGGCTCCCTGCTCGGCAGGGAGTCTGCTTCTCCCTCTCCCGCTCCCCCCTCTTGTGCTCTCTCTCTCACTCACTCTCTCAAAAAAAAAAAAAAAAAAGACAACTGTCAAGAATTATAGACAAAATAAAAATAGCAGTGTTTTGTTCATTTAGGAAAAAAATAAAGTTATTTTAATTCACTCAGAAACATGTTCTGAGAAACCACAGTTTTCCAAGTTACTTTTAACTGCTCTCTTTTAAATCTGACTTAAAAAGGTAGTTTTTTAGATGAATAAAGCATGAAAGATAGCTATATGGCAAGTTTCATCTTGATGGACGAATGAAATGCCTGATTGCAAACTACTTTGAAAGAAAAAATATAGAGAGTCTAGTGATACTGTTCTTATGAGCCACTTGAAGCTATTTTGATTTTTGGAAATGCTACTTTACAGATGGTCTAATATGCGGTTAAATTTGCAGTGCGTTTTTACCACCAATTTGTTGTAATACAGCAGGTCTTCAGTGAACAATTCTAGACAATTCCTTTGTCTAGCTGGTCATTTTGGTATGTGTGCTTTAGGCAACTGGATCTACTAAATTATCTTGTTAACTTAATAACCTTCTAAAATACAACTTTACACACCTCCCAAAGCAAACAAGGGACTAGACTAAAAAATATACCATGATGTCTATATGTAGAACAGTAATACTTTATGACACATTCCCTATTATTATAAGTGTGATATTATAATACAGGCACAAATAAAATGTTTGCAATAAAGTCAAATTTAAAGCATGTCAAAATCCAGATGCTTGAATCAAACTTGGCTCCATGGACACAAAAGATGTGGTTACTTACAAATAAGAGATACGAGATTCAGGGGGTAAGAGATTCTGTCCTCAAAAGACACCTGCTACCCACAGACCAAAATATCTGAGATGCCACCATTAAAGATTCATTTCTTCAGAATAAACACTGATGTCCTTTGAAAATGCAAATAATCAGGAGAACTATGACATAAAGCCAGTCTTATTTTACCATGTTATTCATCATTCTCTTAAAAGAGGGGGGCCACAGGGGAGCAGGCTCCAGAGAGTAAGAACAAGGCCTAGAGGGGCACCTGGGTGGCTCAGATGGTTAAGCGTCTGCCTTCGGCTCAGGTCATGATCCCGGGGTCCTGGGATCGAGTCCCGCATCGGGCTCCCTGCTAGGCGGGGGGCTTGCTTCTCCCTCTGCCTCTGCCTCTGCCTCTCTCTCTCTCTCTCTCTCTGACTCTCATGAATAAATAAATAAAACATTAAAAAAAAAAAAAAGAACAAGGCCTAGATGTGTGTGTGCCCTGACTCTGTGAGAAAGCTGGAGAGGATGCTGAAAGCCAACACTATCAATCCCTCCATTTCTTTCCTGGAATTGGCCCTGCCTAAAACACAGTCAACTGTAATCTTTCTAAGAATTTTGGCAGGCAAAAACTCCATCGGGAACATACAATTAAGATCATGCAATTCCTAAAAAAAAACAATGATAGTAACTACAACTTACTGAACACTGACCACATGCCATATGCAATAGTAATCCTTTGTCATACATTACTTTGCTCGATTCACCCTAAAAAAACTTAATGAGATGCATTCTCACCTTCAACTTATGGGTGTAAAAACTAAAGTTCAGACGGAGGAAGACACCTGTCCAGGGTCATGTGGCACTAAGTCACAACCGAGGTCTGGCTGACACCAAACTCAATGTTCCATTATTCAATGGTGCCTCATCCCCACCCCCCCAAAAAAAAATTACAAAGGAAAAGAAAGTAATTTGACCACGAATCACTGCTGAAGCCCCCAAACCAACCACATTCTCTGAATGGTCACTCATACTTTTAATCTTTCTTTAAATACATGTATTTTGGTTAAGAAAGGTAAAAAGAGCTTCTTTCCCAGGATGCCTTTCCTGCCTTTCTTACCACAATAAATCATCTCTAGAATGCGGAAATTCATCAGTAACTGGAAGCTTCTGGTGAATCTTCAGCATGTTAATCTCAACCGGTCTTTCCAGTCCCTTTCCCTGGCTGATGTTCCCAGATAGAAAGGAAGGCTGTTTGGCCATGGGCCATAGATGCCACCATCCCAAAAACTTCTGGACTCTAAGGAAATAAAAATAATTCACATTACCCAAAATCCAGGACATGAGGGTTAGGCAGCTCTGTGTTACTTTCATGGAAAACAGAGCTGGATTAATTCGTTGTCCTATGTGATTTGAAATGAGATTCCTACGAACAAACAGAACTAAATGCCTCTGGTGCCTGACTTATATCCACACAACTTTATGTTGGCTTTTAATCCTTTCCTCACTCCTCCTCCTTGGAACTACCACCCAATACATCACAGCACACCAGTCCTTGTTGTTTCGAGTTCTGCTCTTCAGTAGAACCCAAGTTGAGACAGACATCCTTTATATCCCACCAGGTAGCATAATATAGTGGTCACGGGGGTGGGGTGGAGAGCACAGACAGGAAAGACAGATGTGAGTTCAAATCCTGGCTATGCCATTCATTGGCCCCATTATTATTATTTTTTTTAAGATTTTTATTTATTTGAGAGCGAGAGAGAGACAGAGAGAGACAGCAAAGTGGAGAGGGGGGTAGAGGGAAAGGGAGAAGCAGACTCCCCGCTGAGCAGGGAGCATGACACGGGACTCCATCCCAGGACCCTGGGATCATGACCTGAGCCGAAGGCAGGCGTTTAACTGACTGAGCCACCCAGGCGCCCCCACTGGCCCCTTCTTTGGGAAACTGATTTACCGAAGCCTGTTGGCTTTATTAACACAAATACCCATACACGTTTTCGGTTGGCAGTGAAAGAAAAATCTGGAAATAATTTCAAAAATCTCTTTAAGAACAACTCGCGTTAGGTCAATCAAAATCTACGCATAAACAAATAAATTCATCTGATGGTGCTAGAAATGACCAATAAAACCAATGAACCTTTGGAAAATCTGAACATGAACACAAGAAACATATAAAGAAAAAAGCATTAAACACAAGACAGCAGATGGAGGCACAGGCGTAGTGTTTTTAAAAATTTAAGAGACTGTTGTAATTTCATATCATTCTGTTTCATCCTATGAGCTTATGACAACCGTGACGCAAGGAACATGATAAGAATACCAAAAAAGGGGCGCCTGGGTGGCTTAGTCCTTAAGCGTCTGCCTTCGGCTCAGGTCATGATCCCAGGGTCCTGGGATCGAGCGCCGCATCGGGCTCCCTGCTCAGCAGGGAGCCTGCTTCTCCCTCTCCCTGTGCCTGCCGCTCTCCCTGCTTGTGCTCGCTCTGTCTCAAATAAATAAAAGCTTAAAAAAAAAAAAAAAAAAAAAAACACCAAAAAAGGAAAGTAGGTTGAGCTCACTTATGGTGGTAAGTACAGAAGTCCTAATAAAGAGAGGTAAAGTGAACCCAACAATGTATTAAAAAGATAGTGCCTCATGACCAAGTAAGATTTATTCTAGGAATATAAGGATAATTCTACATTAGGAAATCCATTAATGTGATTTACTATGTTAAAAAGAGAAAAAAATCACATGGCTATTTTAATGGATGCCAAAAAGACATGTGATATAAAGGTAGGGCCCACTCCTGTAGATATTCATGGCATTACCGTAACACACACGGGAGAGCGAGGGAACACAAAGTACATCAATCTATACGTCAGAAACAATAAAAACCTCACTCTGAAACCTGCTTTTCTGTATTTCTGTATTTTCTGATTTCTGTATTAGTTGATTTTTTTCCCCAATGATCTTGTACTGCTTTTTGTAAAAATAACAATAGCAATGGCCTGGCATGAAGCCTTGAGCTAGGAGTTAGGCAGAGAACCACCCAAAGCCATCTCCAGGCAGTTGTGGTCTGTAGTAAGTGCCAATAAAGAAATAACAAAGTTCAAAGAACAAATGAGGAGAAATGAGGAGTATTAACAGAAAGGGACGCTTGGGTGGCTCAGTCCGCTAAGCATCTGCCTTCAGCTCAGGTCATGGGATGGAGCCCCGCATCGGGCTCCCTGCTCAGTGGGGAGTCTCCTTCTCCTTCTGCCACCTCCCCCAGCTCGTGCTCTCTCTCTCTCTGACAAATAAGTAAATAAATCTCTAAAAAAAAGAATATTAACAGAAAATAGAAACAACTATTTTTAGTATGTGTGGAGAAATTTCCTTCTCCAGCAGGACCAGGGAGAACTAACCCTGTTGTAGTTCATTTTGGAGCAACTCATGATCTACGAGTTCTAGAGCCGGCTACTTCAAGAAGAGGACGCAGCCGATGAGGGTGCTGGGAGCACCAGGGAGGGAGTACAGATTGTTCCTGTACATGGGACAACTGGGAGGGAGTTCCACAGCAACAAGCAGTTAAAAGTCCTTAATAGCCTGGTGAGTGGCTCCCGGAGCAGAGGGTGGACACCAGGGTCACCTCAAAAAGAAAGATCTTGAACCATCCAGGACACACAGATGAGCAGGAGTGAGGTCAGGATGCAGCAGTTATGGAAACAGGAAGGCTTTTTAGGGGAAAGGGTCCATGAGGGATGACTGTGGTGTCACTGGTGCCCTGGGGGCATCCCTAGAACACTGGGGCTGAGGCAGCTCAACGAGGGAGGGGCCGGGGGGCAATTAGAAGGCCACCCTGGAGCTGACAACCCCACCACCCCTCCTCTCCCGGATCAAGGACTGCCTCAGACCTTGGCATAAACTCAGACTGTTACACAGCCCTGTAAAATATATATACACACATACATATATTTTTTTAAGATTTTATTTATTTGACACAGAGAGAGCGACAGCGAGAGAGGGAACACAAGCAGGAGGAGTGGAAGAGGGAGAAGCAGGCTTCCTGCGTAACAGGGAGCCCGATGCGGCTCCACCCCAGGACCCTGGGATCATGACCTGAGCTGAAGGCAGATGCTTAACGACTGAGCCACCCAGGCGTCCCTATATATACATACTTTAAAGATTTATCTATTTTTTTAGAGAGAGAGAGAGTGTGTGTGTGAATGGGAGAAGTGCAGAGGTAGACACCCTGAGGTGCATGGAGCCCGACACAGGGCAGGAACCCGAGATCATGACCTGAGCCAAAACCAAGGGTCAGCTGCCCAAGCGCCTGAGCCACCCAGGCACCCCAATCCTGTGAATGTATTTAATGCCACTGAACTATACACGTTAAAATGGCAAAAATGGCCAATTTTATGTTTTATGTATATATATACACATACACACACACATATGTATGTGAGAGAAAAAGCATAATCACAAATCAACGATTATTAGTGCTTCACTGAGAGAGGCGTTGCAGACGCGGCCCAGCAAGCCTTATGGAACAGGTAAGTGGAGGAAGACAGTGGCCCAACCGAAAGGAAAAGAGAAGAGAAGGAAGACAAGAGAAGGAGACACGGATACGGTTCTTTCAGCCGGTGCAGACGGAGAGCACGGCTCACGGCGCTGGAACCAGCTCCATCACACCAGCCGAGTGCGCAGCCCCACCACGAAGGGCCGGACCTCCAAGCCCCTGAATCTGCAAAAGGAACGAACGCAGCCCTCTGAACAGTCTCTGTCAACACCCAAGGTGAAGGAGAACCAGGTAGCACAAGCCTTTCATACAGAAGTAGCGCCCAACAACCCAACCAGAGAAATGCGTTTTCCAAAGCGTGGTTCCTTCGCCCAGGCAGGTCTGGGGCGAGACGGCACGCCCTCTCCCCCGGCCCCGGGCCCCACCGGCTCAGGTGAGGTGCCGGTCTGAGGCAAGGCTGACACCCACAGTGGGTACGATTACCATCAAGTGTTCCCAGCCTCGAGAATGATTTGGGGATAATTGCGCTTGCTGCGCGGGGACCCTTTCCTATCAGTGCACAGAACAATACCCGATAAACCTCTCTGGTTTACAGCAGCTAAGTGCTATTCACAGGATTAAAAAAATGAGCAAATCATTTGCCTCCATTTCCTGGAGACAAACATTTGGTTTGATAAGTAAACAAAAAGTCATTTATACTCAAAAGACCACTCGCATGGATAGAAACAGTTCTGATTTACTCCACGGGCTCTGGACGGGGTGTCATTCATTTCAGTCCACTTAGCGCTGTAACAACTGCTTTTCAAAAACCGACATTGATTCATGAAAATGAACATACGGACTCTCTGCAGCATAAACCCCGACAGCCTCGGGCAACAGAAATGTAGTACAAGGCACTGGAGGCTGGGATGAGGAAGCGAGCAATTACGCCGGTATTTAACGCAATCTATTGCTCATCAGAAAAGCGCTTAGCACTGGAGTCAGACCCAGACAGCCACTTAACTGTCCCCTCCAGCGATTACACTCTCTCAACCCAGGAGTGTGTCAAATTAAAACAACTACACATTGACTTTTTGCTTCTGTAAACATTAAGGAGTGATTGACAACTTCAGCTGCTGCCAGCCAGGCATTATCATCCGCCCCTTCTTGCTTCTCTGCTCCCCGCTGCGTAGACTGTCTCCTTAGCAGGATTCCCACGGAACGCCGAAGGGTTTCAGGGCTTTCCCCCCGGGGGCTCACCTAAGGAGGGTCTACCATCTCTTACATGTGACCAGCTTCAGATGACCTTATAAAAACTGGGCATTTAAAATGTAATATTTGTTGTTGGTGCGCCTAAAAGGAGCAAGGAATCTCTCCACCCTCTCCCCATTCTTTGCCCTATACATCTCTTCCACTTGGTTATTACTGAGTCACATCCTTTATATTACACCAGTGATCCTGTGTGTGAAGGCCCCAAAATCTCATTTGCTGGGAAAGTAAGCAAAGACTAATTTAATTTGTAGCATCACCCTGGCGGTAAAGGTCATGCAGGGCACTATAAGGGCAAAGAGGACAAGGAATTGGAAATCCTTTTCCCAAAATCAGAAATAGGAGAAAAAAAGGAAGTAACCAAATTCTAGGGGGGGAAATGTGGGAAAGAAGAGCACAATCTGGAAAAGAAGTGCTCTGGGTGAATGGGGTGTGTGTGACCATGGAACTCTCCATCTCTGCAAAACACCCCGGTTTTAGGGATCTGACTGTCAGATGAGGGCCTGCCATGGGCTGGGCTTGGCACGTCAGAGAGTGTGGAAGGTGAGTGAGTGGTCAGCAAATTCCAGATATTCGGCATGGGACCAGGAAACACACTGGCTCACCAGGTCTCAGTGTCCTTCTCCTGTGTCCAAGAACCTCAGCAAGAGGAGGAGACATTTAGAAACACTAAACTCTTCAACAGTGTTACAGGTTTCATTGTGTCTCCCCAAATTCCTATGTTGCTGCCCTAGCCCCCCAAGGAGACTGCACTGGAAACTGGGCCCTTAGGGAGATTAAGGGAATTTCAACACGGTCGTAAGGGTGGAACCTGGTTGGAGAGGACTAGCGTTCTTCCAAGAAGAGCAAGACAGGCGGCACCCAGGGGGCTCAGTCAGTTGAGCATCTCTGGATTTTGGCTCAGGTCACGACCTCAGGGTTGAGCCCCATGTAGGCTTCTACGCTCAGTGGGGAGTCTGCTTGAGATTCTCTCCCTCTGCCCCTCCGCGCTCTCACGCACTCGTTCTTTCTCAAATAAATAAATCTTAAAAAAAAAGAGCGAGGGAGATGAAAGCTCTTCCTCTTTCTGACTCTGACACAGAGAGACAAGGCCGTGTGTGGTCACAGCGAGGCAGCAGCCAAACCCCAACCGCACCTTGACCCGGGACTTCTAACCTCCAGAAGTGTGAGAAAGTAAGTGTGTAATTTAAGCCGCCCAGTCTGTGCTCTCCTGCTACGGGAGCCCTAGCAGAACAACGTAAACAGTGTTGGCATGAAACAGGGAAACCACACAGCCCCGCCTGTTCAATGTCCGTAAACATCAGTTCCTCTCCTTTCACACAGTAGGTTCTACTCACTCCAGGCATTCATGTGCCGAGCTGGAAGAGCTGGAGGTTTACTAAAACGAGATTACACACGTATTTCACCTCGAGAATCTTGTGGTTTCATAGTTTTTGTGGGGCCCTGCCATAGTTTTTGAACTCAAAATAAACCCAGCCCTTCCACATGACGGAATATTATTTTGCCATAAAAAGGAATGAAGCACTGTTGTGGGGTACAATGTGGACGAACCTCAAAGACATAATACTAAGGGGAAAAAGCTGGACATAAAAGGTCCCGCAGGATTCCATTTCTACAAAATGCCTACAACAGGCAAATCCAGAGAGACAAGAAAATAGGACAGCAGCTTCCAGGGGCTGGGAGGGAGGTGCGAGGAGGAGTGACTGCATATGGGGAATCCTTTTGGGACGATGGAAACATTTCTGGGATTAGGTTGCGGTGATGACTGCACAATTTTGTCAATATACTAAAAACCACTGAACTGTATGTTAAAGGAGATGAATTTTATGGTGTGTGAACTATGTATCAATAAAGCTGTTATAAGCAAACAAATAAATAAATCAAGCCCCATGCCACCTCTCTAACCACGTAAGTAACAAAGGCAAAACATGCCCGGACAGGGCTGCATATCTGGAACATCTGCCCACAAAGGTTGGTTGTAACCCTGGTTTCTCTAACTGTACTCAGTGGGGAGTCTGCTTGAGATTCTCTCCTCCCCTTGGGTTACAGAGAGACCTCAACCAAGTCCCGAACAAGAGCAAGACGGCTGAGCACATGGCTATGCCCTTCCACAGCCCGCAGAGTTAAGACTGGTTTCCTGTGGACACGAAGGGAAGGGCATGAGTCCCCAGGATCTGCTGACATTTAAGGGTGACCGTCCCACACTCTCTGCCATGTTCACATCCTAGGCAGGATGCCAGGTCCACAGACAGCAGGCTCTTCAGGTTACTACCTGTGTACTGACCGAGCCATCAGCTTATGTCCTGGTGGGGGTTTGGGAAGGGGACAGAGAGGACCTGGTCCTGCTGAGAGTTTCGAGAGTCACTGTTACGCCTGGTAAAGTTGTACGAGGACACAACTGAACCAAACGCACAGAGAGTATAATTTCCATTCTGATTCTGAGCGGCAGTGGGTTAAATTGTATTTGCTGCTGTATTAATGGATCTAAACCATAAAACATGAAAAAAGAAATGTGTGGACCCATGAATTACCCAAACGGAGGAAGAAACACTACAGTTAATGTGGACAAGGATAACTTATAATCCAGAAACTCTTCACTGAGAAAGCCATGAATAGCTTTAACCAAAGTAGGAAACCACTCCATGCATGATCAGACCTGCCTCTTGTACGATTTTGATAGAAACACAAATGAAGCAACTCTTGGGACGCCTGGGTGGCTCAGTCGGGTAAGCATCTGCCTTCGGCTTGGGTCATAATCTCAGGGTCCTGGGATCGAGTCCCGTATCGGGCTCTCTGCTCTGCGGAGGGCCTGTTTCTCCCTCTCCCCCTGCTCTTCTCTCTCTCTCTCTGTCAAATAAATAAAAAAATCTTAAAAAAAAACAAAACAAAACAAATGAAGCAACTCATAAAACTGCTGAGTATGCTTCCAGAAAGTACTGCTGTCCTGTGTCCACATTTTTTTTTTTTTGCCTTTTACCCCAGGGCCTTAAAATGGTCGTTGAGAGACTTGAATGGAGTCTAAAATCGCCAGATTTAGCAAATAAAAACGCAGGACGCTACAATTTAAATATCAGAAAAAATAAGTTATTTTTAGCATAATAAAATACTGTGGACATAGTTATATGAAAATAATTGTTCAGGGTTTATCTGAAATCTGACTCTTACTGGCCACTCTGTGTCTGAGCGTGCAGCCCTGAAGATTCAAATGGGCGCGTCAGGCTGACTCGGGGCTCTTCGCTCGCTCCCCTGGCGACAGAGCCCACGGAAGGCTTCTGGCCCGTCCCACCTCTAGAGGCCAGCACCATATGCCCGCAGCTGTGTCCCACACTGCTCCAGGAAGCTGGGAAGTGGCATCGTTAATCAATCCCCAGTGAGAAGACATTGCAACTAAGAGGAAAAGAGCAGAGGGCAAAGGTGGGAGGGCTGTCTGCCACCGAGTTTCAAGTGGGGGGAAGCCCTGCCCTAGACTTGGTGTAAATGGGGGAGAAACCCTGTATTCATTGTAGCACCAGATAGGAAAAGGCCACAAAATGGTTCTCCTAATTTCCCTGCTACACTGAAGAGAGGCTTTAAAAATATGTGGTAAGAAGATGATTGTGGGGCTGCAGGGCCTGAATATTATTTTTTTATGGAGCTCATTTTTAATATCAGCACTTTTAGGGTGAATGTAAATAAACCTGATCATGCCATAAATTCAGTGTGCGCTTTTATTTTGCAGATTTCAGCTAAAACACCATAAATCTTTTCTTGGAAGCAGCATCTTTCAAGATAGCAGAGGCAGCACCAGGATTTTGATACCCACTAAGAAAGCAATAAATAAGCAACTGACTTCGGAGACCTCCCCAAGTGCATGTGCTTGGCCGACAGGCGAGGCACTCGAGGAACTGTCCTGTGGGGTTTCTTTGCCCTATATTTCGCTTTGCCCTATATCACAGGGATCGTTCCTGCACACCACAACAATCCCAGGAGAGGGGCTTCCTTGGCTTTGTAAGAAAGGATGGTAAAAATGACCACCGCACACAGAAGCAAGCCCACTCCTCCAACGAAATAGCCATCTACTCTAGTTCCCCCCGAAGACGCCAGTTAGGCCAATTTCAATGAACAATCGCTGGAAGGTCCATAAACGCCCGTCACCATTGTTCACAGCAGAAGCCTGGCTGGAAGCTGACCTCAGCATATACTGTGTACCCCGTGTGTATGCGCAAGGTGGGAAATATAGGCCTGTATATAAATACATATAAAGCTAACTTTCAGTGTTCGGAAAACAAAAGCTATCCCCATATAACAGCCAAATTCTGACATAACTCAATTTGGACACCTCATCTAGTGTGCACTGCACTCATTCCCAGTGTAAACCCCACGGCGCCGGGCAATGATATACTGTAATGTCACAGTGCAATCTGGATTTACTATAAAGGGCCGCGGACGAGCTTCAGAGCAGTAAACATTGCAGCGAGGTGTATTTCACACTGAGCTGGTTTTTATGAAGAACACTTCACCGCCCAGGCACGGCACCCGGATGATGGATGGTGAAAGATGCATGACAAGCTTCATCATTGTTTGTAAATCTTAACTGTTCCTGCTCACTAACTCTGGAGGCAATTTTCAAAGACAGCGGCCGACAGAAGGACAGCACAGTTCTCCTGAAGGTTATTCAAGTTGTACTTGGCCTGGGCCGTGCCTCCGAGGAGCCGAGGAGGGAAAATAAACTGCTGAGTTACTCCACTCCGCACCCGAAAAGCATCACCGAGGCCCAGCAGTTCCGGACCGGAATGAAGAAATCTCCTGCGTGAGGATGTGCGTGCGATGCCCCAACCAGAGTGGCTACTGTTGCATCCAAGTTAATGCCCGTGTGGATGCTGCCTCTCCAGGAATTTTCAAGAGAAATGGTCCCTGAGTGAGTAATGGGATTGGCAAACTCGATGTGTGCCGTGCCCACAAAAGGCTGGGTTCCCTGCACTGATCAGGCAGGGAGGGGACCTGACATCACCCCAGAAACTCCATCGAGATAGAATCAGCACAGGCATCCTGGGCAAGCACTGACTTCTAGTAACTGTGTGCAACCTAGTTACGCCAGGACATGTAGGAATTCCCAAAACTGTGGTTTCCAGAGCTCAGACTCTGTGTCCCGCTCTAGATGGTCTTCTTTAGCCCAAAGGAAAACCCCTACAGAGGCCCTGAGATTTTCGGGAATAAATTAAAGATGTAAAAGCAACCTCATAATAAGCCACTGACAGACCAAGTAGAGCATAAAATACTGCCTCAAAAATTATCTCGGGAAAACAGATAGGCCTTTTCTTCATCCTAATTTCATTTTTTTTTTTTCATTTTTAAGGATTTGAGAGAGAGAGAGAGAGAGGGAGGAGGGGCAGAGGGAGAGGGGCAGAGGGAGAGAGAATCCTCAAGCAGACTCTCCGCTGAGCACGGGGCCCAACGCCAGGCTCAATCTCACGACCCTGGGATCATGACCTGAGCTGAAATCACGAGTTGGACACTTAACCAAATGAGCCACCCAGGCGCCCCTCACCCTATTCTTAAAATAACACAGAATAGCCAGAGAAAATAAAAACAACTATAGGAAAGTGGTTGATTGTGTTTCTATTTACACTTATAATTTCAAAGCTGATAACTAGTTATTTAATGTTTTAATGTCTGCCTTCATCAAATATTAACAACTCTCTCCTGTTAAATACAAAGAAAATGCACATATAGCCACAAAATTAAAACTTTACTATGTTAAGTCATAAAGGTGTTCCAAAGTTTATATTTAGTTTTGGGAAGATCAATGTAAATACTACACCTGATATGCTGGTGGGTTTTTTCCAAGGCTGCTTTTCAGGGTTTTTTGTTTTTGTTTTTCTGTGACACCAACATGCTATAGAAAGGCACCCCTAGAAGGGGTATTTCTGCATGATGCATATGCTGAAGAAGTAGGCTCTAGAATTTTATCATTACAGAAGAAGAGTTGCTTTTGCATGCGTATCTTTAGACTCAGCAGACAGAATGTTTCCAACCCCCAATCACAGCCATCATTTCCTTAAAAATATTTCACACAGGAGAATGCCAGACTGTTGCCCAGTGAGGCCTCAGACAAGCTAAGTAAAGCATCACTGTGCCTCAGTTTCTCTACTTGCCACTCGGAAATGAGGTCCCTTCTCTCATTGTCTCTATACCTCAGTGTCCTCATCTATAAAATGGGGATAATTATACGACTAGTAAGAATTAAACGAGCTATCCCCACTGAGTGCACAGAATCTTACTGTAAGAGCTACCTGTTTGTGAGGAGAGGAAGAGGACAGGAGGAAGAGAAACCACAGGATACACCAGCACAGAGAATGCCCAGGGGAGTGGCTCGCAGACCTGTTCCCCGACACTAGCAACAAGGCTCAGAGATGTCACGGCGCTCTGCCTGCAACCTCCCCACCCTGCCCCAGCCTCTCTGCTTAGTGTGCTTGGTGAGGAAGCTTGACCTTGCTCCCAGGGCTTGACCTTGCTCCCAGGGCTGTGTTATTCATCGAAAACCAGTCTATGCAAAGGAGGAAGTCTTTAAAATTTGAGTTTTCCAAAGGGAATACAGGGAATATTCTACATGATATGAATGCAGGATATGTTGTAGTCTGGAGGCCGTACCCTACCTTTGCCCATGTCTGCTTTATTTCCATGACTGTTTTACCAGAATGCCAGACTCCAGGCCAGTGAGGCACCAGTAGGAAGGGTCCAAGGTTTCTTACTCATTCAAGAACCCATGGACCATCCCAGGAGCCCTCCGAGAACACAGCAGGATGCGTGCACCCGGCAAAGCGCAAAGCTGAATGAACATGATTCCTGGCCCCGCGTGTGTGAGACCACAGCCCGATGACTCTTGCAGAAAGGCTGTGTGTGTGAACTTCTTCCTTACGTGAGTCTGACCTCCCTCACGTGGGACTCTGGGAAGTGCCTGCTCTCTCTAGATTGCTGGTGGCCTTGTCGGAGGGCAGTGTTTTACGCAGAAGGCATGCTAGGGACCCATCCGTTCTCAACCTTCCCAGTTTGCCTTGTAGGGTGCTCTTCTCATGGAGGAAGAGAAAGAGGTTTTAAGAAACAACGGAAATCTGTGTGTCCTCATCAAACGGCATTTCAGCTCACCTTCAGTGCTATTCTTCAGCTACAAAGGGACCTTCTGGTGTCCTTCCACACTCCTTTTCCCTCGTTCCCTCTGCTTTACTTAGCAAACATACCACATGTAATATATCAAAAATAAGCCCCCAAAGCTGCCTGCTGTTTATTATATGCTTAAAGTGATCATGCTTCATCTTCCTCGCTCAGAAGACCACAATGTCTAGCTGATTTCAAGAATCCCAATACACATATGTTTAGTTTCAAACAGGGCCCCTGTAGGTCTAAAACTAGGCCCACCTTAATTATTGTGAGGACTTTATTTGTACAGCCCCCTGCCAGGCATTTGCAGGCACAGAAAGATGTGTAAGACATGGTGGCAGGTCTTCATATGGAGATAAGGGAGTTGACAACTTCTGCCACGCCTTTTTTACATAATTTTTTGTAAAAATTTTTTTGACCCATGTGTAATAGGTAAGGCTGTTGTTATTTTTTTTCAGCTTTCCAGATGAGGGAAGTGAGGTTGGAAGAGATGAAGCAAGCATGTTACAGTCAGGTCCAGAGCTGGGGACCTCAGCCCAATCTCCTCTCCTGGGGTGGGACCCATCGCCTTGCAAGAACTGACCTCCAGGGTCATTGCCGACAAATGCCCCACTTACCTCTCTGTTCAAAGCTAGAGCTGAGGGCGCCTGGGTGGCTCAGTCGTTAAGCGTCTGCCTTCGGCTCAGGTCATGATCCCAGGGCCCTGGGATCGAGCCCCGCATCGGGCTCCCTGCTCTGTGGGGAGTCTGCTTCTCCCCCCGCCGACTCGTACGCGTGCGTGTGTGCGTTCTCTCTCAAAAATATAAAAAATTTAAAAAAAAAAAGCTAGACCTGAAAATAACAAAGTTACATAAGGAAAACAGTTTACCAGTCAAGTGCTTTTCTTTGAAATTTGGCACATTTCCTGAAGAGTCTGACCTCCCTCAAATCATTTCCTAAACAATCAAGTCATTTCCTAAAGAGTCAAGTTTAAACTCAACATTCTATAAATATTGCATAAAACATATTCAGCTTTCCTTAAAGAAGAGGAAGAAAAGGGTCAGTGTTTTTCTCCCCTGCAGGCTTGCCATACGCTTCAGAGAATATACACAAAAAAGCGAGCCCTCGGATTCTTTGGCCTGCTCTCCTTCCTGTCTGAGCAGGACTCTAAAACACTGCCAGAACATCTTTCTCCCTGACAAGAAGAACTGCCTGAAATGTCAACACACCCCTTACAGAAAGGCATGGTGGAAGTATGTACAGTATTTTGCCATCTCTTGCTGCATTTGGTGATTTATAGAGCTTGCTTCCATATGGGACATGATTTCATCCTCACAACACCTACCTCCTCACCCTCTATTAAGGGGTGAGGAAAGTAAGGGTCTTGGAGAAGAGTCTGATACTCCCAAGGCTACACAGCTGGTGAGTGGTGCCTCCATTCAGATGCTAAGCACAGACTGCTTCTACCACCCCACCCAGGAGCAGTGGGAGAACGTCACCTCACCTCACCAAAGGGCAGTTCTGACATCCTGGGATCGTGAGCAGGGGAGACCGGAGGGTGCTTCCAAGAGGGAGCACCCCCCTTGCTGTTCTCACCTGCAAAACTAGATGGATGATCTTTCGCTAAAATCCAACATGCAGCATGAAGCAAACCCATTCCATGGAAGTGAAAGCTTAACCATTTAGTCGTGACAACTTTGGGGGGGGGGGGGGGGGGTAGCATAAGCCATCGGTGAAATCAGGCACTTCTAGATTCACTGGGCTACAAAACTGCTAATGTTGAATGGATTCAAAAAGTCATGTTTGGGAACACAGACGTAACAGAAGGAGCACGAGGCCTTCAACTCAGAGAGGCCCTTCCACTGACTTGGGCCATCTGACCTTTGGGGAAAACATAATGCTCTATATCCTGCTTCATGGATCTGCTGACATCCTATGTGTTCTAAATGAATAATACAAGAACAGCTCATAATACATAATGAGCACCTCAAATGAGTGCTTTTCTTTCTTCTGAAAGAGCAGAGGTTGAATGTAAAGGATCCAAGGATGCCAAAGAAACCGAATGCACCAGCTCTGACGTTCACACTGAGACTGCAGAAGAAGTAGACAAAAAGATCAAAGTATGTTCGTCTTTCTCACTTGAAATGGGAGACTTTCTCCCAAGTGTTGGCCAGCCAAGTATACTCTAGGAACTGACACGCAAGACTTCAACATGTAGACAAAGATGCCTGTTTACACCCGTTAACATGAGTGTATCTACTAACACAGAGGCATGGCTGTGGAGATCACCTCTTTATCCCGAGTTGAAGAAGCGTGATTTCCAGGGTGCTCCGACCACCACTTCGTGAACCACTTGCAGCCGTTACTCTGAAGAGGCCACATTCATGCATAAGCCAACCTTCCGTGTGGGTACTAGGATCCGTGTTTCTCAAGCTATCTGTGGGGAGGGACCTGTTTTGCTTTGTTTAAAACTTTTTTAAGACTTTATGTTTAAGTAATCTCTACATCCAACGTGGACCTCGAACCTACAACCCCAAGACCAAGAGTTGCAACACTCTACCAAACTGAGCCAGCCTGGCGCTCCTAAAATGTTTTTGTTTCCAATCCGCCATGGTCTGATACTTTCCTAAGATACAACAAAAATGAATTACTAGAATCATAATTTTAAAAACGGAAAGTAACATAAGCAGGCTAGGGAAATCGGAACCCTCATATGCTGGCGGGAAGGTATAATGGTGCTGCTGCCACACAGAAGTCTGGCAGCTTCCGTAAAAAGTTAAACCCAGAATTACCATACGATCCTACAATTTTGCTGCTGGGTATGTACACGAAGACGTGAACACAGGTCTCCTAACAAAGAACACGAAGATCCACAGCACAGCTCTGCACAACAGCCAAAAAAGGTACAAACAACGCAAATGTCCATCAACTGAAGAACAGAAAAGCAAGATGTGGTTTATCCACAATGAGGGCATCTTAGTAGGCCATAAAAAGGAGTTCAGTACTAATACCTGCTACAGTGTGGAGGAACCTCGATAATGTTACGCTCAGTGAAAGAAGCCAGTCACAAAAGGCCACGTATTGTCGATTCCATTTACACGAAACATCCAGAATAGGCAAGTCCATTAAGACAGAAAGCAAATTAGTGGTTGTCAGGGGCTGGGGGAAGGGAGAGTAGGGAATGGCCGCTTAGCAGGTACCCAGTTTCCTTTTGCGGTGATAAAAATGCCTTCAAACTAGATAAAGGTCATGGTTGCCCAACACTGCAAAAGTCCTAAAGGCTGAACTGTATACTTCAAAATGGTTAACAGTTCATTTTGTGATAGGTGGATTTTACCTTAATAAAAAAACGAATTCCGAGAAAAATGAAAGACAAAAAATAAGTCCCAAGTTTCAAATTATATTCAACAGACATAAAATCATGGTGCCAAACGGTTACGAAGTTTTTACTTTTAGTTACTTTACTCACCTCCTCTCAGACCAGTAAAGAGGCCCCCACAGGCGCCCACAGTGGGGCCCGCTGCCCTGGAGCCCACCCTGTCTTACTTACTCAGCACCCCACCAGTGTCCCTGACGATGTGGCCCCCACCCCACACAGCCTGCAGGGCAAACCTTCCCTCTACTGGACCACACAAACCTACTGTGCTCTCTCTTTCTTTGAAAAAGAGAAGATCTTCCTTGAACTCCGCTCCCCTCCAGCTGCTGCCCCATTTCATGACTCCCCTTACAGCAAGACGCCTTGGAGAAGTGTCTGTGCCGCTGCCCCCATCTTCTCTCCTACACATTCCCAAGCGCAGTCAGGCTTTCGTTCCCGCCTCCCCACCCGAATGGCACTTGTCCAGGTCCTCCCTCATTCCCACCACATACAACAGCCGATCATGGTTGATTCCAGCCCTCTTAGCTGACCTATCAGCTTCTCTGGCTCTGTTCACTGAAATGTTTTCTTTGCTCAGCTTGCAGGACAGCATGCCCTGTTAGTTCTCCTCCTCACTTTCTCCTTTGCTGGAGTTCATCTGCAACACACCTCCGGACCCTGGAGGGCCCTGGGGCTCAATCTTCAGTCCTTCATTCTGCTCCATCTACACTCACTTCTCTAGGGGCTCTCGTCAGATTGACTTCAAGTAACATCTATGCACTGGACTCTTAAGCTTTGATTTCCAGCAAGGATGTCTCCTCTCAACTTGAGACTGAGACTTCATACATCCAATTCCTACTTGACGATCCACTTGGATGACTCAGGAACATCTCAAACTTCATGTGCAAAATTAAACTCCTAATTCTCACAAACCTGTTCCCCCCACCACCCCGGTCTTCTTTACCTCAATGAACAGAAACTCTGATTTCCTACTTGGTCAGATAAAAAATTATAGAGTCACCCCCACTTCTCCCTTCCTGGCACATCCCAAATCCATCAGCAAATCGTGTTGGTTCTATCTTCAAAACAGATCTAGAATTAAACCACCTGTCATCACCAGCACGTTCCCCCCCGCCCCCCGACTAGCTCACTGCCACCTTTCTCAACGACTACTGCAATGCCTTCCACTGGACTCCGTGCCTCCCCCCTGCACTCCTACAGTCTGTTCTTAGACCACAGCCAGAGTGATCTTCCAAAACCCAGGACAGACATGTCTCCCATGCCGTGCTTTTGCTAGAAAGCCTGCAATGGGCTTCTCATCTCACTTGAAAAAAGCCAAAGTGCTTGCAATGCTTTACAAAGTCCTACATGACTGGGCCTCACTGCCTCTCTGGTCTACCTCCTGACACTTCTCGGGATATAGAATAGGGAGGAAACGCCTCCTAGCCTCTTTACCAAGAAAAACATTAAACAGTAGCAACACAGCAAAAGGAACTTTCCCTGGAATCCCCACCACATTCTATTTGCATGTTGCAATCTCCAGCAAATGCAGAGGAAGACTTTGAACCGGGACTCCTTTCTTTACATGGTAAAGAGAGGTTAAATTTCTCTTTAAAGAAGGTGAAGAAAAACTGATTTAATGACAAATTTATACTTTAAAGAAAACATTAAACCTACTGAAAAACACTGTTTTTCAAATTACTTACAGTAAGTCCCCACTTAGATCTTCCAAACATAACTTACTTATTAACACGGCCAACCAAAAGATCTCAGCCCATACCTGATGGGCATGATGAATGCAACAGGTTACTGGCCAGCCTCTGTCACCTTGTCAGAAGTGAATACACTGCTGTCCCGTCCCCCCACCCCCGCCCCCACACCCGGCCACCAGCCTCAGCCCCACTCAGCGGAAGGGCCTAAGCTGTCTCCGAGTGCCTACTTGTACCAATGCTGATGATAAAACTGAGGACCCAGTGCTCCAAGAGAGGACCCCTGGGGTGTCCTTTTGGCCCCCAAACACAACTTTCTCCTCCCTCTTCCCTTCCCACTTGCAACACAGAAGCCCCAAATACCATGCATTTGGAAGTCATAAAGCCACATTTCTTTGAACAATTAGTTGAGATTTGGATTTTCTATTGATTCATATTCTCCTTCTCCATGGCTGTTCGAAAGTAGGTATTACGGAGTTTCACTGTAGCTCATCCTAACTCGCTCAGGTGTGAGGCTAGTAGTGAGGGAGAGGGGCACCAGAAGGGTAAGCCTGAGGCCTCCTCACGCCTTCAAACACACGTCTCACCAGCAAAAATGTGAGAAAACCTCACTGCTAGCCACCCTGTCTTTCCCAGTGAGTGCTGGTGCTCAGGTCCTTTCTGTCCTGGACTGTAACCTCTTTCCTTCTGAGCCTTTTCCTTTTCTGCCATAAATTCAAATGCTTCCTGCTCCTCTTCATATCCGTCCCTCTCTGCTCTAATAAATTTCCTCTTATCTTTTCATCTTACTGCCCTGCTCTGAATTTACACCTTTCTCTCAAGAGTGCGAGTGCTTCTGGGAATATTCCATTATTCCTTGAGCAAGAGGCTCAAGCAATTTCTTCCTGAAAGTAGGTTAACTCCTAATTTTCTGTATGAACAAACGTTTCCTTAACTGCTTCATCACTAAATTCTGCACTGATTCCACAGACCATGAGTTAGGATCCTGACCTTCTAGGCTGATGTTTCTTTACAGAGTAGCAAGCTCCCTTAAAAAATAATACCTCATTCATTCATTAATTCACTTGCTTAACCAATAAATAACAAATAAAAGGCATCATAGCAGGTAAAAAGATATGTAAGATGTGTTCTCTGTCCCTAAAGAGCTTAAAAGCCAGATAAATACGTAGAATCAAAGACAGTATGAAAGAAGGACCATATGGGCATACATTCCATAATATGGATATTTATAATACAGAGTTGAGCTTGTCCACTCCTGACAAAAAAATGGTCATTAATGAAAGTCAAAGTGCAATCAATAACGTGTACTTCAGTTCCTCTACAGTTCAAACAGATCCATTCCCTTGTCCTCTATATTACGCATTAATGAAATCCTCTATTTTATTTCAGTATGGCAAATAAGGCATAACTTGCCCAGCTTTTTTAGACTTCCTTGTCCTGCGTTCGGAAATCAAAGGATGGTTCTGATTCTTGTTCTCTAAACACTTGCTTTACAGTAGAAACAAGTTCTCTGTAGAGTGTCAAGTTATTCAGAGAACAACCTCTCTTTTTATTTAGTGGAGGGTGAGTTCCAACAGTCGGGTTTACTACCAAGTCACACACTATTGCCCTGATTTCTACGTACAGTCTCGACTCTATATGCTTCTCACTTTCCTAGATCAAAAGATAAAGCTTAATATAAAGAACTTAAAAACAGGGCCTAAAAACACAGCAGTCATAAAAGACCTGCCCATCACCACAGTGTAAATGCTGGGGAGGTTAAAATTGAAGTTGAGGAATTGGGTATTTCAAAGCACTTTGGTTCATTAAACAGTCATTTTTTATTTTAAAGCTATTATAACAGAGTTATTTGCATTGCTACTGCATAAAGTCTGAAATCTACTGTATTCAAAAATGTTTTATTAAGTTATTTTATTTCCTCCCCAAAAGATGAATACGCCTTCAATTTTAAAATGGGGAAGTTTTCAATCAAGTATTCAATACAGAGAAATTCACTTTACCAAAAATATCAGGATTTGAGCCACATTTTCCTTTCAACTTGTACTTCGTAGTGCTCCTCCTGAAAATACATTTTTTTTAGCTTTTGATGGGAGCCTCTCATTTTATTCTTGTCATTCCAGGTAGTCAGAAAAGAAAAACGTGATATTAAAGCAAAAGCATTCCATAACGGAATACTGTAAAGGATACTCACAAAGGAGTCACATGGCAACCTCCCAAGAGCTCCTGACTTGCAAGACCTTGGAGAGGTCCAGAGACCCAGTGATGGCTACTCATCCTCCGTCCACCCCAATCCCGGCTGTGCATCCGGACACCTACCACTGGCTTTGGCTTCTGAGTAAGAGGGGCCATCCTCGAAAGTGAAGATTTGGGACACGCTCTGGCCCAGGTAGGAGGGAGGCGGGTAGTAAGAATGCATCCTGTACTGGGAACTCACTGCGTGGCGGTTCTCCGAGTTTTTCATCTGCTTGAGAAAAAAAAAAGAAGGAATACACTGAGCCCAAAGTTGCACTGTACAATGATTACAAGAACTGCCTGGTTCTTTAAGAGAATAGCCCATTGTTGTTGGAAGTACCCTCGACCATGAATACGCCTCCCCAGTGCAATGACCCTAGAAACTCTAACTGCATCCTTAAGGTGCCTTTTCTATCTTGGGGTCCCTACTAGAGCCTCTGTGAGGCTGCATTTGGTCACATGATACTCAATTAACAAGCACTAAGGAAAAGAGAGCAATAGAGAGGAGACAGCACTGCCTAGAAGCCAACACGTCGCTGTAACTCATTATTTAGCCATAAGCAAGTTATCTGCTTCCTCACTTTCCCTTATGTGTAGAACAGGCGTCTCACCTTAGCTACCTCACTGTGTTCATATAAAAAGAGTATTTTTAAAAAGACAACATGCAAGGCATGTGTAAGTGTAAGCTGTTGTCATTCGCGCAATGACGCACCCCATACTGTCCTCACGTCTGTAGCAAAAACCCAAGTCTGGAATCTCCACTTCCCACACCCTCCTGTCACCAGGGTCCTGGAGGGGACGTGGATTCTGCAAACAGGACATGAAGGGAGATGGGGAAGGCAGACTCTGCGGTCATGTGTCTTTCTGGCAATCAGACTGCCTTTGGGACACTGGGGCAGCTCTCGTGTAAGGAGCAGCTCTCCACTGCTTCCCGACCTCTCATTCAAAGCCAAGGTGATGTGACCTAAAGACCTGGAAGCCCCCCGACCTTCCGCAAATATGCAGAACTGTTCTGTTTCCTGCACGGCCCCTGGTACAGACACTGAGCATTACAGGGGTGATCCTATCTTCCCAGCAAGAACAGCTAGACTTCAATTATTTATACTGCATTTAAAAAATTAAATTCAGATGGTATTAACTTTATCTAAGAAGTCAATTTAAGGGAATGTTCAGGAAAAATCAATTCCGCCCAAGAATTAAAGAGTAAGTTCAAAATTACATTTTTCAATCAAATGATGCTACTTGATTAAGAAAATCATACTAACATGACGGGCTGGCAGGGTAAGCTTACGTACTGGGCTTCCTCAAGATTATCTATGGACATTAAATTTTGGACAATTTTCCAGTGACTGAAGGCCTATATGTACTTTGAATATTTGGCACTGCTTGCTGCAAAGGCCTGAGCCCCTGACTTCTGTGGGCTAATTTGAGAAGCTCAAGAGACTCATTTTCGACCCTCCCAAGCACTCCCCGGCACAAATGAATGCTCTGATGCGTGGATTACTGCTTCTTAGAGAAGCAAGGAAGACTATCCCAATTATTTTCTCTCACTTGAAGTTTATCTGGCAAGTTCCCTTTATCTTTCCTACTCTGTTTCTCTGAAGCATACGAAATGGTACCCCTCCTAGCCCAATCAGACAATTTTCATCTCCTACCGTCACATAAATCTCACTAAATAAGAGGGCAAGCAAGCTATGCTTGGAAGTAGCCAAAGGGGAAAAACTGGCTGCCCTTAACGAGCGAGCCCAGGTCAGGAGAGCCATTAAGGGGCCATGAAATCACTGAGGAAGGCAGTGACACTCAGTGGTCACTTAACTGCACAGAACCCATTATCAGTTAGACCGGTGCATCCCAGGGCTCTCTTAATGTGTATGCAAATGGCCTGGGGCTAAGCAGATCCTGATCCAGTAAGCGTGCAGTGGGGCCTCAGTCCGGCACAGTCCCAGGAGATGCTGATTCTGCTGGCTCAAAACCCTCACGCTGGTGACAAGGGACTAGAGTAAATGATCCTTTCTTTCATACTTCACACTTCAGGACCCCATGACCAAAAAAGGACCTTCTAAAAAACTCTTTTGATCCACTGTTTATGACCGCCAACTTCCCACCTGAACGGAGGGAGGATGGAAATCATGTAAATAACACTATGACTTTTCATGATTTTTTTGTTTTATACATGAGATTCCTCAGAGCTAAAGGAACTTTTTCAGGGGTCTGCCGCCATCTAGAATTGCTGCAGTGGTAAGACCAAACTCAAACTCTCTTCAAATCAAAGAGCCATTTCTGCCTCTCAAGACCTCCCTCAAGACCATTACACAGTCTACGTAATGAACTCTGAGCGAGAAGCCCAGTCGTCAGCTTTAACACGCGCAGAGAGCCGCAACACAAATGGTGAAGCCTCCCCCCGCCCACTGCAGGTGCCGAGCTGGTCACACCTCCTTCTGGTTTGACAACATCTGCAAGTCAGTTCTTCAAGAAAAATGTTTTTCAATTTTCCCCACGTACAAGTGACACGATTTGAGACCTGCAGTCTCTGCAAAACGCTGATTTTTTTTTCCCTTACTCGGAATTTGTATAAAGCCTCTTTTCAAAATGTTGAAAAATGTTCACTGTGAGTCTAGAGCAGGGATTAGCAAACCTTTTTGGCAAACGGCCATCATTTAGGCTTTGCAACCCACAGAGTCTCTCGACAACTGGCAAATGAATGGGCATGGCTACGTTCCAATAAAACTTTATTTATAAAAAGGTACACTGGTTCACAACCTTCACTCCCACTGGCGGAAGAGGAGCTCACCCAGCGCTGATGCTGGGCTCCATCACTGGAGTGTCTGATTTCAGTGGTCCAGGAGGTGGCCTGGCGCCGGGCTATTTCAAAGCTCCCGAGGTAATTCTTTTTTTTTTTTTTTATGTTCAGTTAGCCACTGTATAGTACATCATTAGTTTCTGATGTGGTGTTCAACGATTCATTAGTTGCATATAACACCCAGTGCTCATCACAACACGTGCCCTCCTTAACACCCATCACCTGGTTACCCCATCCCCCACCCTCCTCCCTTCAGTAACCCTCAGTTTGCTTCCCAGAGTCCAGAGCCTCTCATGGTTTGTCTCTCTCTGATTTCTTCCCCATTCTGTTTTCCCTCCCTTCCCCTGTGGTCCTCTGTATTATTCCTTATGTTCCACATATGAGTGAAACCATATGATAATGGTCTTTCTCTGCCTGACTTACTTCACTTAGCATAATCCCCTCCAGTTCCATCCATGTCAATGCAAATGGTAGGTATTCATCTTTTCTGATGACTGAGTAATATTCCATTGTATGTATTAACCACATCTTTATCCATTCCCCAGGTAATTCTAATGTGATGTCAAGATTGAGAACCACTGCTCTAGATATACTGACATATTTCCCACACCCCCAAGAAGTATGAAACACCAAGATCCCCAGTGTTAACTAAAAAATGCAAAAGGTTAAGTCTGATAGACTGGTCAACTGCTGCCAATCTCAAATTGTATAGTATTTGCAAAAAGATTTAAATAAACTGTAGACTTCTTTTTTTAACTAAAGCTTACCAAAAAAATAAACAATTTCAAACCCTTGCATGTTAATTTTTTCCTTTAATTCCTCTTATGTTTCTAGAAAGCATCAGATAATAAGGATTATTTAGAAGTAGGAATTGAGGGATTTGAACTCAAACACTGAATTTCCCTAATGAATCCCAAGATCACTGGGACTTTGAGGAAAAGAAAAAGATACAAAGGGTCAGACTCCATTTGAGGTTATTAAATATGAATTTGCTGAAGCCATTTATCACATCAGCCACATTCAACTTGAAGAATAATCTACAAACAACAATCCATGTGTTCACCTGGACATAAGGATGGTTGTATGTACAGCTGACTCTTGAACAACACAGGAGGTTAGGGGCTTCAACCTCCCCATGCAGTTGAAAATCCACATATAACTTCTGACCCTCCCAAAATTTAACTACTAAATAACCTCCTATTGACCAAAGTCTTACCGATAACATAGTAAATTAACACATACCAATAGTACTCTTAGAATGAAGTAATAAGCTAGGGGGATAAAATGCTATTAAGAGAGCGTAAGGATGGGTTAGCCTGGTGATGGGTATTAAGGAGGGCACGTACTGCATGGAGCACTGGGTGTTATACACAAACAATGAATCATGGAACACTACATCAAAAACTAATGACATAATGTATGGTGATTAACAAACATAATAAAATTAAAAAATAAATAAAACTTCAAAAAAAAAAAAGAAAAGAAAAGAAAGCACATTTACAGGACTGTATTGTATTGACCAGAAAAAAAAATCACACATAAGTGGACTCGTGCAGTTCATACCTGCGCCGTTCAAGGGTTGACCATAGCATTTCAAAGCGCGTGTGTAAATCTCTGAAACATGAAGCTAAAATCAAATTGTGACTCGTCTAGAAAAAGGCGTGGCAGAATGAGATTTCAAACACTAGGTCCCTTCTAGTTCCCTTCCAACTCAAAAAAAAAATCACAGTCCTGGCTGCTTTTGGATTAGACAAATGGGTAAACAAGGAAACGTTTGAAACTTGCTTTACTTGAAACCAGTAGTACTTAACTGGGGGCAATCCGTCCCCTGGGGGACATCTGGTGACTTTGGGAGACCCTTCTCCCAGTCACAGCTGGGGGTGGGGAGGAGAAGAGTATGCTGTGGGCCTCTAGTGAGGAGAGGCCAGGGGGCTGCAATGCACAGGACGGCTCCTGCACAACAAGAATTATCCAGCCCAGCATTTCAAGAGTGCCAAGGTTGAGAAAACTTGCTTTAAACTACCCTAGTCCCTGCTTGTGCTCAGCCCCTCACCTCCGGCTCAAAGGGCAAAGTTCTACTGAGGGATAGAAATTGCACACAAATTAGAGGCAGCGTTCAGTTCTGCTAAAAGGATATGATTTTTTCTTTACGCAGGGCGGTCTTGTTTCTTCTCAAGATTTTATTTTTTGTTCCTTCAAACTAAAGAACCAAGTAAAACCTAAAAACCCAGTATTCCAGTGAATTATGACTCCCATTACTATTAGCATGTGGTAGCTGGCAAGCAATAGGCATGTTTTATAATCTTATTACCCACCTCAAGTCTGAACCAGAGTGTGACCTACAGATAGGAACTGGGCTGGTGGGGAACGTGCATGGTGTTAGTATTAACACCGGAGGAACACCTAAGAGCTTTGGGTTTTATTTTATTAAACTGTTGAGGACATACAGCACAATAAATCTGAACCATGGGTTTCCTTTTTATATACCTTAGTCACTCTTTTTTATAGTTACAATAAAATCCCCACAAAACATAAAAATATTAGACCCTACTTCCTTAAAAAAAAAAAAAAATTCCTAAATTCTGTTCACTGGTTGTCTGGGAGTATTTCAGCCGGGAAGAGCATGGTCTCGAAGTGAACTGCACGCTCCATCCAGGCTGAGAGGAGTTCGTGAAGACCAGACCATGGTCTAGCTGTTCGCGGAGGCTGGCTCAGCTGCAAAGAAACAGGGCTGGCCAAGAAAGGGGACAGACTTCTCGAGAACCATATGGGATAAAACTCCCAAGTGCAAACCCCAATATTTAAACGAACAGTGAGAAGATGCCCTTGGCAATGTTGTGTGGTTTACAGCCCTTTAAATTGCAAAAGCTACATTTGGGATGAACCTTTGATTTTATGAAGAGAAATATTTTTCTGAAAAAAGGCAGGCTCTTCACACACTGTGGAATTCCAGGTCTCCTGGTGACGTGAAGAGTGAAGGCTGGGGGCTGACTTTCGCCCTCATTAAAGGATTTCTTTAGCTTTAATAGAAGCTTCTTTTCAAACCCTCCGGATGGGATGCCTGTTCCCACGCTTACCTAATCACACACTGTGAGCCCTCCTCGCCCACAGATTTTGCCTGTGCAGGTGCTTTACCCAAAAGGCAAGTGCCCATTCACCTCCTGAAATACACACCTCACTCATCCTCTGGGATGCCACAGGTCACAGCTGGAAAGAATTCTTCTTCATATACGAGCTAAAAATGATGGCTATTAAGAGCAAATTTCAGAGACGACTGTAACATTAACAAGGCATATGCTGACTGTTGGGACACCTCTTTCTTCCTTGTCCCTCGGGTCCTCTCACCTAGCTTCCTTAACTTCCTCTGCTGGGCTCACCTTGCTTTCTCTGCGGGGCTCACATTCCAGAATGCCCTCCACGCCCCTTCGCAGTGGCAGGAAGCCACGGGGACAGGAGGTGGAGACTGGCCTTGTGCCAACCCAGGCCCTTGCAAGAGATTCCCCCAAAGCCTGGGTGGACCTCTTCAGTGAACCATGGAGGTTTGAGGGTCAGCTGAAGAAGCTAAGAGCTATATGCCCCAAAACGGAAGGGAGGCTCCTCAGAGGGGAGGTGGGACGGAAAATGGGAAGAAGAGGATGGCCATGCAGTACAGCAGAGAGGACAATCAATTCAGAAATGGTACATCTAAGACGCTTGAAGCTGCGAACCCCACAATTCCCAAAGCTCCAGAAAGTCTGTGACACACGCAAACGCAAAATAAAACGTGTGTGAGTGGGGCCTTCTCAAAAAGAATGGAAGGAAAGGAGCTCAATATCAGGTCTGGATTAACACCAGAGTAGATACAAAACACGTGAAAAACAGCCACAAGAGGCACCATGGAAAAATAGACAAGTCGTTTGGAAATACAGAACCAACACTGACGGTGAGAACATAAAAGCAAGCCTCCCTCGACTCCCAGAAGTCCCAGAGAGGGCACGAAGAGTCGCACCACCCTGGCACACACTTTAAGGGGTGGACACCCCACAGGGATCAGGGTAACAAGCGCATTTATCAGTGATCTGTTATGCTTCTCCTTCTTGTACAGAACAATTAAGATAGGAGTATTTCCACATTTTTAAAAACCCAAATTAATTTTTGTTTAATTTGTGCTGCTCAATTGGTTGTTTTCACCATCTGCATCTGAGAACAGGGTCTACCCTTAGACAGTGTTTTCCAAAATGCAGTGCTATGACCGTGAGTGACCTAATTCAGCAGGCTGTGATCAGCATTAAAAAATAAATAAATAAATAACAGTACAGAAATGGACAGAATGAAACCGAATAGAATAAAATAGAAGAGAAATCTGAAAATTCATTGTATATGGTATGGGAAAGAACTGTTGTATGAAATGTTTCATTTTGCGTTTATATGTATGCGTAAACATAAGCCCTATGACAATATTAAACATTTCTTACTGTGGATCTCTGTCGAAAATATCTGAAAGGCATCGGTATATAAATCTGGTAAAAGCAAGGACTTTCAAAAACAGGTACACACAAGAAAAAGCCCATTTTATAAAATGGTTCCTTTTCCTGGACCCTGGAAAGATTCAGATGCACTTCAGGGGGCTCACAGAGAGAGGGAGGGGTGGTCTGTTGGCCGAGAGTCTCGGCTGCAGTTAGCCCAGCGCCCCCTTCGTTTTCCCAAACCACACATCTATGCAGGATTATCCAGCTCCTGCATCAGTACTTACATCTGTGAGCTGATTCACAAATGTAAACCACAAACCCCCACTTTCCACCTAAAGTCACGCAGAGCTAGACAGAACCGCAAGCATCATTTACCTGAAAGCCAACAGAAAACACAGCTTCAGTACAGTAGCTGGTGGAAAAGGGCATGGAAGTCTGCATTTTTATATTTGGGCTGCTAACTATCCAGACACAGGACTCCCCGTTTCCACTAACATGGCAAGTTTCTGAAAGCCTAATAACACTCTTCAGAAAGGCGGTGGGGGCTTGTGATGGTGACTTTCTTAAAGTAACTTTCTTGAGAAAATGTTGGTTCTTGACCACAGGACGAATGGACTTTCAGAGGAGGGAAGTAAAATAAAATTGAGTAAATTCACTGAGAATTACTACAAAGACCTGTCCTGTGTTCTCATGGAGTCCTCAGTGTAATAATCATTAACATAAAGAAGAACTAACTGCTCAGGGGGATCAAGTAACTGGCTTCCACTCATAAAGGGATTAAGCAGAGAAGCAGGATGCAAACAAAGCAAGTCGGCCTCGGAAGCCTCTCTACTAAACCTCGCAGCCTTTCCCATTTTAAATTAAGATGTCTGCTGATTATAAAGACCTCCTCACTACCTGTGGCTTTTACCAGTTCTTCCTGTTTTCACTGCTTCAAGATCAAATAAGAAACTTTGGGGGGGGGGAGAGTCTGAAAATGAGAAGAAAACAGGCCTGTAATCACGCATTCAGGAACTTTGATTTTAGGACCAGAAGCATTAGACGCATCCATATCTGTTCCCATCTTGATGGACAAACTTAATTAACCTTTGCTACTCTGTTCCAACCTACTGTTTTAGACAAAACTAGTGACCCACAAACAATATGTTGCCATCAGAATCTCAATGGCTGTGACATCAAGAGATATAACCCCATCAGCAGTATCAGGAAATAAGCCACTTGGATTAGCTGCTCTAAGAAATATGGATTATATTCATGTCACACATGAGCTGTCAGAAACATGAGGATACTTTTAGCATAAATCAGCAGTGTGAAGGGTATCTTATGAGTACTGAACATGACGGACTGCTCGGAGGGCAAGGTGAGACTGTCTGGGGCCAGCTTCTACACGTGACCACACGCACAAACTCACACACTTCACCCGAGCTGGTATTAAAAATTCGAAGGCAGGCTGCTGAGGCACGCCCAACTCACGCTGGGTTAGCGTCATGGAAAGGCCACACCAAGACTAGGACGGACAGCCCACCTCTAAGTAACCAAAATGACCCAAGAATGACCAGAAATCTGTTTCCCTAAAGTGCATAGAAGAGGGGGCGGCAGGAGAGGGGACATGATGGGGAGCCACAGAACCATGCTTAAGGACCATAAGCTCAGCGATTTAAATTTGGTTAATCCTATGAAGACAGAGGAGTCTCCACTGTCTCTAACATACCAAGTCTCGGAAAACAGGTAAGATACGTTACATCCTCTAAGATCTGATAAGACATATCATAAAATATAAGAAAACATCGTGTAACACCTGTTAAGGCTTCTTACAAGGAAAACCAAGAATGTGTGCTGGTCTAGGAAGGCAGGGAGAAAGAATGGGAACGGGCGTGCCCTCCGCAGTCAGGTAAACCCCAGCTCAAATGCAACCCCCCCGCTCAGCAGCTCTGTGATCCCGGCAAGTTGCTTCATCTCCCCAAGTGTCTGAGTGTCTGTTTCCTCCCCCACAGAGGCGGTAACAATCCCTGAGGGCTGCCTGTAGGGGGTGAGCGGAATGGCAGATATGAAGTGCTCAGACCGTAAGGCTATTCAACACCTGTCCTGCTGCACCTTCCCTGTCCCTTCCCCCCATGGGGGCCTCCCTCTGTGGGCACACCAGCGGGACGGTGGTGGTCACACTCCAGGACCCCTCTTTTGGGTGCCCTTTCCCAGGTATGCCACGGTCTGCTAACAAAGAGGGAGACAGACAACCCTTCGCATTACATACGTATTTTAAATACATAAACCTTTTGCTCAGTATGTGAAAGAAAACCCCATTCTCTGAACTTTTTCTACTTTTCAAATCTTAAAAAGCTGAAAACCCAACTCCAGATCCTACCTTGCCACTGTTACGTACAGAGTATGAGAGAGAGAGAGAGAGAGAGAGAAGAATGTGCCTTCACATTTTTGGAGCTCATACCATTACTCAAGACGGGATGATTTTGTCTTCCTTCATTCTCCCGGGATAAGAATGACTAACTGCCAAAAAGAATGTTCATGAGAAAGAATGAGATGAAAAGATGTGAAAACCAAAATGAGGACGTAACCCCTTTTTTCCCGGTTTCTCCATCTTCTTATGAACCCCCTCCCTGGAGGCTGTGCACGGCCAGGGTGATGCCCACAGGGCCCTGGGAGCAATCTGTCTTGGGGGTGGTCAGTAAGGGGGTCTACTCTCTGCAGAGAATGGTTAAAAATTAATAAAACTCATGGAGTGCCTGGGTGGCTCAGTTGGTTAAGCATCCAACTCTTGATTTGGGCTCAGGTCATGATCTCCCTCTCTCCCTGCTCCCGCCCCCTGCATGCTCTCTCACTCTAAAATAACTAAGTAAAATTGAAAAAAAAAAAAAAAAGGTAGTAAAACTCATTTAAGTTTCTGTCATCCACTTCCCTGAGAGTTACCCCTGGGGGGATGAGCGAGGTGAGCACCGTGCCGGGGGCAGAGCTGGGACTCGGTAAATGAATGGTAATGATGAATGCGTGAATGAATTTCTTATACACACTCTGTAATATGATGGAGATTTTTCGATAGTATGGTTTTTTTTTTTTAAGATTTTATTTTTTTTTTCTTTTTTTTTTTTTTAAGATTTTATTTATTTATTTGAGAGAGCGAGAATGAGAGAGAGTACATGAGAGGGGGGAGGGTCAGAGAGAGAAGCAGGCTCCTCGCCGAGCAGGGAGCCCGATGCGGGACTCGATCCCGGGACTCCAGGATCATGACCTGAGCCGAAGGCAGTCGCTTAACCAACTGAGCCACCCAGGCGCCCCTAAGATTTTATTTTTAAGTAATCTGTATACCCAACAACATGCGGCTCACACTTAACAACCTCAAGATCAAGAGTAACACGTTCTACCAACTGAGCCGGCCAACCAGGTGCCCCGGAGATTTTTGTAACCCTGTTTTACCTTTCTACTTTCATATTCCTAATATAGTTTTCTAAAAATAGGGCCAACCAGCCTCTCCTACGCATTCCCTTGATTTTGGTCTTTATTCTAAAGTAATGAGGGACACTTAGCAAGCCATACAAAATGGGCTCCCAAGAAATTTGAGCCTCACCCAGCCATGTACTTAAACATTCTGAAAAGCAACTAATTTTGTATCATATTCACATCTGCTTAGGAAAAAAATGTAAGCTAAAAGGTCAAACATAAACAGGTAAGATTTTGTCCACCAGTCCAACCAAATCAAATCTGAAAGCTTTCAAGAACTGTGATCTAATTATCTGGTTTTCAAGTAGATTACAGAATCCCCAAATGACTGTATTATTTACTGACCTGATGCTACTGTGTCAGAGATCAGGTTGTGTAACAATCTCACAACAGACTGATAATGTATTTATTTCTGCCCCTGACTGAATATGGAGCAGTCCCCAGGGTACACCAGCCCTTTGCAGGGTTTTCCAGCTCGGTCCAGATCACACTGAACACATACCAGAGTCTTCCCAGGTTCCTAAAAACCTGAGCTTACACTCCACTGGGAATGCCTGGATGTTACCAGACCACTCCAGGCAGGCTGACAAACAGCCGCTCAGGATGTTCAGGGCCCAGTCCCTGGCCTGGATGCTCTCCGTCAGCACCGCTTCCCGCCCCCCCCCACCCCCACCCCGGGGGCCGGGTTTCCAGAGGCCACTTCGGCTTTCTTCTGTCATGCGCATGTTTTCCACCCAAATACTCTGCGCAAATGCCCACCCTGTGCCCTGCCGCAGCTAGGAGAGATCCCTCAGCCCACCTCCCACCATCTGTCTGGGGTCAGCTTCTGAAATGCCCACCACCTCCCTCAGCTCTGTTGCAGGCCCAGAGCCCCCCAGCGGCCCTGGTTCCCATCCACGACTGCCCTCACTGCAGGCTCAGAGCACGCAGGGCACAAAGCCTTCATAATCTGTGAGACAAAACAGCAAGTCCCTCAAGAAGGACGTAATAAACGCCCGATGCTGGCCATCATGACCATCGCTTGTCACCATCTGAAACCAGACAAGGGGGCAGCTCAGAGGCAGGGAGTGGGGACTGCACTCATCCAGGCCGCAGAGCTCCATGGCCAACAGAAGCCTGCTCCCTGCAGGAGCAGGAGTGTGTTGTGAAGGCCCCAGAGAACTGGAGGTATTATTTCTCCTTCAAAGAGAAGGACCTCAGGAGGAAGTATGCTTCAGGAAGGTATAAATGCAGCTAAGATTTGACAGGCCGCTGAAGAAAAAGTTCACAGTAGAGGCAAGGTGGCCCCGAACGGGGAGAAGCCGCACACCTTCCCTGCACTAGCTTTAAACTCTCCGAGGTCTGTGGGGACTCCGTGTTTCCTTAAATAGAAGATTCTCCGACACCGGCCCTCTGACCCGGCCGAGTCCTGAGTCCTCACTGAACCAGACAGCAGGGCCTCCTGAAGGTGCATGGGAAGGAGTCCCACAAAATGCTGGGCATTCACAGGGCTGCCGTAAAAAGGAAGGGAAAGACCAAAGCACTCTGCCTGCGTAGAGTTAAGCTGAGCGTTAAGTGGACACAATCGCTGAAAGCAGCAGAGGAAGATCCAGGGAACTCTGCTGTTGTCATGGTGACACGGTGACTGACACAGAGCTTTCCAGACTCTAGACCACAGGCTAGTAAGACAGAGAAGAAAAAGAGACGGGGAGGGGCAGGGATGGTGCTGCTGAGTGAGGGCATTTACACAAAAAGAAATCCTGCCACCTAACAGGATCATTTGATTTCCACAAAATGTTGGAAGGGCATAGTCTCAGTAAAAACAATTAAAAAAATTTTTTTAAAGTAAGCTCTACACCCAGCATGGGACTTGAACTCACAACCCCGAGATCAAGAGTTGCATGCTGTACTGGCTGAGCCAGCCAGGCGCCCCTAAAAGCAATTTTTTGAATTGAATAATTGAGCTCTACGAAAAACTCCCTTGTCCTTATTTTCTCATTTCTCTGTAAAAACCAGCACAGGTAACACAACCCGCATGAAGGACAGTGAACCACTAGACACATTCCCAGTAAAATAAGAGGACACCAACATCCACTGCAGGTATCGAAACTGAACAATGCACCAAGAACATATAAGAGAACTGGGGGTATTTGGGGGAAAATGGCAGCACCAACATTTTTCTGCGTCTAACTTACATACCCCAAATAAGCAACTAGAAAATGATCAGAACTACAGAGTCCATGGAAGTGGCCAAATACAAAATAAATATACCCCATCATCTCAACAGAACCTGTAACACTTTCAATCAACATAAACTTGTGTCCCTCTAATTCCCCTTCAAGAAACCAAATAAAGGTTGTTAGCGCTAACAGTCCAAAGCAAATACCACATCTATTTTAATGACTTTTTCCTAAGGAAAGAAACTGCTTGGAATGTTCTAAAAGGAATCTGTTCTCATAAACTCTTCTTGTGTCTGCTGGCAAACTTTGTCAGGTTTTCTTTCTTGAGAAAAAAGGCAGCCTCCATCCGCCAACAGAAAGTGGCTAATACCCAGCTTGCTCTAAAAGAAGCCTCGGCTAGGCTAGTTTTACCTGCTGGGGTGGTGATAGTTTGGAGCAGGCAGCCCCGGCGATCACAAGACTGTTTGTGGAGAGAGCTCCTGACCAAGGGGAGAGGGCCCAGGGCTGGGGCCTGGCTCCCCTGTAACCAGCTGTGTTCCACAGATCGCTTCAACTTTCTCAGCTCAGACTTACCCAGGAATCTGAGGTGGCCACAGGCACATCATCCTGGGGTCCCTGACGGTACAGCTTGGTGGTCTGAGGCAAACACAAAAGTGTATCTCAAGTCTGCTTCACCTTAAAACCTGACGTGGATTTTGCATTCTACTTCCTTTTCTCTGACATATTGTTTTTCAAGTTTAGGAATATCTTAAAACGCTGTTAACGAGAACTGTCGTCCTGCGAACAAGAGCCAGGTTTAAGCCACCTACACCCCCGCTGGGCTCTCCTATGGGACTTCCAGGAGACAGGGAGGGGCCCCTGCTGCCCCCACCCAGCACATGCTCAAGAAGTCACTTCCTCTCAATCTTTTTAGCTAACAGTTTGTTCTGATCCTGAGCAACGCTAATGAAAAGAGGAGGCAGTGTGAAAAGGGCCCCATCAGGCTGCTTGTTGTAGGACTGAGAACATCAAAGGGCACGGGCTTCTATAAGGCGCTGCCTGGCCCACTGCCTGCTGCCCCCCCCCCCGCCCCCACCCATCAAAGGTGCTAGAGGGCCATCCCAGGAATGCTCACAAGGGGGCACCTTCTCTGTGCTCAAGCCCCAGATACCAAAATCTGCTTTCCTTCCTGCCTGTAGCTCAGTTTCAAACTCAGGGCCACTTAGATGACCCCCAAGTTCCCATCCCTTTGTCCCCCCAAGACCTGCTTTCACATTGTTGTCTGTTTGGTTCAGTGGCAGATCCCTAACACACAGCAGGATCTCCGTGCATGCTTATTTAATAAACGAATGCATCCAGTAAGGTGCATCATCATACATGGGCAACCAGTATTCTAAGACACTTCAGACTGAGCCCAAAATAACCACCAGAAGGAATGAAATCACCTGTGTTGCCACTATGACCACACCCAAACTGTGGTCCGAACAGGAGTCTACCTGCGAGTCTACACATCTGGTGGTCCCAGCTTCTGAAAAGCAATCCAGAGGCTGCCTGACAGAGGGACAGAGAAAGGAGATCCCAGGTACAGCTCTGAGCCCTCCTGTATTTATTTCTGCTCACTTGATATGCGCCTCTCCCTTGTCAACTTGGTACAACATGTTTATTTAGGAGATAATGTTGCCGTGGAGGAGTGCACAAGGCAATAAACAGCTTTTGCAGGCAATTAAATGCAGAAGTGAAATTGAGCTGCTGGTCAGAGGAACCAACCATTCATCGTGAGTCTGTTCCAGGGTCCCAAATGTTATTCCTGTTTCACAACAGGACAGGAATCTGTGATCGGGCCACAAATCTCCAGAGACTGGAGGCAGACCCAAAGCGATTACAGCAGCTCTCAGCATGCAGGGCATTTACACGAAAGAGTTGTGAGACGCTGGGATGCTGACCTAGTACACTGCTCTATTTCTTTTAGTAGGTTTTGCACTTAGTAGGTGCTCAATAATTATTCGTGGCTTGCTTGATTTTATAGGGACATTTATCGGAAGCCTCACCTTTCCAATAAAAAGTCAATGGTTTCTTTCTGCAAATAATTCAATGCCCTCCCTACTGATCTCTCAGAGGACTAGCTTTAAAAAATTATGATGATCTGCACTTCTGTCGGTTTTTTTCCAGGAGTCAGAAAGGAGCTCTTTGTTGAGAAACATGCATCCTGCTCCCTCAGCACACACTGATACACCGAGCAGCAAGGGGAGGAAGATAACGAACAGAATGGTGACTCGCTCTGGCCAGAGAAGTGAGCAAGGAAGTCAGCTCCCAGCAGCAGAGCCAAGAAAGTAGATGGAGGAGATGCTGCCAAAGATTCGGGCCCTTCAGGCAGCGCCAGGGTCTGACCAAGAGAAGACACAGTCAGGAGAAGCTAGCACAAAGCTCTCTGGGTGCAGCTGTGGGACACCTTCCACAAAGGAGATGCAAAACATGACCACAAGCAAGGGAGCTCCCCATGCTGTCCTCCCCCGGGAAGCTTCCACCAGGAGGGCATAGGCATGGCCCAAAGAACAGAGCCAGGACACCTTCCCGAAACAGGGCCAGAGCTCGATGGCTGTTCCCTACGCTCCTGCCCTAACAGCTTGGTTTAAGAAGGGAGTCGTCCAGTTCCTTATTAACAGCAGTAACACCTACCAGTTAGAAGTAATATTTCCAGGTGTTCACTATTTAATTAATACTCCTCTATAACATACACATCTTAAAGATATGTTGCATCGGGCGCCTGGGTGGCTCAGTTGGTTAAGCGACTGCCTTCGGCTCAGGTCATGATCCTGGAGTCCCAGGATCGAGTCCCGCATCGGGCTCCCTGCTCGGCGGGGAGTCTGCTTCTCCCTCTGACCCTTCCCCCTCTCATGCTCTCTCTCTATCTCATTCTCTCTCTCAAATAAATAAATAAAATCTTTAAAAAAAAAAAAGGTATGTTGCATCATTATAACCTTTGTCTATGCTTTCGGTTTCCTATTTACTAAGTGGAACACATTCTTTCTTCCCCAACCCAGATAGAAATTACTCCACATACATTCATACTCGGCCCCTTCTCACATGTCACAGTCTTTTAATAGTAACTAAAACGTGCTTTATGTATACTGCATCTTGTTACAAAGGGGATCTGAGAAAACTAACTAAAATACATATGAAAAGAAGGCTGAAAATTAGATTTTTTTAAAAGATTTTATTTATTTATTTGACACAGAGAGAGAGAGCACAAGCAGGGGGAGTGGCAGGCAGAGGCAGAGGGAGAAGCTGGGTCCCCACTGAGCAGGGGGAGCCCAGTGCGGGACTCGATCCCAGGACCCCGGGATCATGACCTGAGCCGAAGGCAGTCGCTTAACCAACTGAGCCACCCAGGCGCCCTGAAAATAGAGAGATTAAAAAAAAAAATGCTTAATGAAAATAAGCCACGGCAGTTAACACCGGCATGGCCCCTGGTGCACACGGAGGCTTCCACGTGCGGTAACCACATCCCTTCAGGTGTCCACTGCTGCGCATCCAGGCAACAAGTCTGGGAAGTGGGCATAGTCTCACCTTCACAGACCAAAACACAGAGATTCAAAGGCTATTTTGTATTTTGCTCAAGGCCTCAAGAACAGTTGGATCACAAATTAGAAATGAATATGGATCTTCCAGCACCAGAGCCCACGTTCCTCTAATCCAATAGGACCTAGGTTTCAGTCCGGCCTCTGCCATCAACTGACTGTGGGTGCTGAGCGAGTCCCTTCAGCTCCAGACCTCAGTCTTCTCTGCACCAGGATGGGGTGACCAGGACCCGCTGCAGCTCTGATCATGACTGGACTGGTGGTCACCTGCCATTTTGCAAACTGACGGCTTACACCTATGCAGGCTCTTGCATTTTTAATGTTAGGAGTTTATTTCCAAGAGAACTACTTTTTGTGGACATAACAACAAGGTTGTAAGTCAAGCTTGTGTTTATATCTGGTTATAAGGTTAATCCACAGACTCATACAGCATCAGACTTAGAAGGGATGGAAAGACCATATGGTCAAGTCCCCTCATCTCCATCGTTAGGATCATTTTCTAGATTACAGACACATGGCAGGTGTGCCTAAATATGCTTTTACTGATAATCACATTCACAGGAAAGTTGTAGGCAGATTCCAAAAGCAACTTTTAGACAGCAGGGAATTCAGTATATTTTAAACACTAAATGCTGAGATGGCATATTTCAGGAAAGCTTCAGAGGCCCCATTCTCAGCCATCTGAAGTAACCACACATCGGCACTGTCCTAGAAGTTTCTGCCTAATTCCAACCTCCACAAGTGAAGAAAGACAATCAGAAGAAGGTTCCAACAAGATCTCCAATGAAAAGCAAAACACTTACGTAGAAATTCTAAGCCCGAAAGAACTAAAGAGGGTGGCCTTAGTGTTCATATTAATTGCTAGTGGTTGCCATGGCCCTGAGTTTACAGCAGACCCAGAGATAACCAGTGCTGAGCAACACTGTGGAGCCAGAACTCCAGCTCTCCTGTCTGGTGGCTGTGTGACCTTGGCTAAGTCAGCCCTCGGAGTCTCAATGCCCTCCCCTGTGAGGAGGAGACAACACAATCTGCTCCCTGAGGCTACGAGGAGGACTCACTGCTCAGCAAATGCTAGCTGTCATTACTGGTGCTGTTACTTACTAAGAGGAATGGGCATCAACTACAGTAGCAGAGAAGGACCTATTTCTGCAAAAGAATTTGTTATATGAAAATAGATTACCAACGGTGACCAGCTAAGAAAGAAAAAGTCTTAAGGCCAGCCTCCTGAGAAAACAAATTCATATGTTAAATGGTATCTTGGCATCTCTCCTGGGCGGCTAACCAGGGACACCTCGCTCCATAGGTGGTGGAGCTAGAGAAAGCACGAACAGCATCAAAGCTGCCTTTCCCCACAGGACGAAGGAAGTCTGGGCAAGGTTCTTCCTCCCCGCTTTGCCAGCCAAGGTGCAGGAACTTGCCCTCAGGGGACTCTCTCCTTGCACACAGCACCTGAGACGTCTCTCCAGGACAAGGCAAGGAGGATGGCTGAGCGGGCCCGTCTCCTCCTGGTTGTCCCTGGGAGGGAGGACTTGGCAAGAGTCCTCCAAGGAAACCCAAGACCTCTACCATGCCCTTCCCGGGTTTTCCAGGTGGACTCCCACATCTCCCCCTGCCCCTCCCCCTGCTCATGCTTTCTCACTCTCAAATAAATAAATAAAATCTTCCAAAAAAAAAGTAAGATTCTCAAAATAAATTGTGTGGAAAACTTATGTGTGGAAAACATCAGTGTGTCAAGCATCATATGCCCGCTGAAAGAGTCTGACAAAGCAGATGTTTGACTTTGCTGTAAAGCTGATCATGAGCTCGCTGGCTTTCTCTCAGCAAACACTTAAGATGTTTTTTCTCACCCCTTTTCTCATAAGCCAACAGGTTCGCCTTCCTACTTTATCCTTAAAGCCTGGAAGTAGCCAGAAAACCAGGACACTTCAATAGTAGTCCCTGCTTCCTGGGAATCTACAGGATGAGCTGGTTTTTTTCAGAATTACAAATACTTCTTCCTCCTTTCAGAGAAGAGAGTCTCTGATAGAAATCAACCTAAAACCTGCCCCCAATAATAAAATCCAACTGGCACTCTGAGACGCTTGTAGGGGTCCAGGGAGAAGATCCATAAACCACTGCATTTTCTTTACACTCATATTATTCTGAGTTCTCACACACATACGCTTTAAGGTCTCTTTTAAAAAGGATGATTCTCGGGCATCCGGGTGGCTCAGTCGGTTAAGCGTCTGCTTTCGGCTCAGGTCATGATCCTAGGGTCCTGGGATGGACTCCCACATCGGGGCTCCCTGCTCAGCGGGGAGCCTGCTTCTCCCCCTGCCCCTCCCCCTGCTCGTGCTTTCTCTCTCAAATAAATAAATAAAATCTTTCAAAAAAAAAAGTAAGATTCTCAAAATAAATTGTGCGGAAAACTTACACAACTGCATAGCCCAGTGGAATACAGTGGACATACTAATGGGCTGAAGAAGTCTGATCCCGAAGGGTAGTGAGAAAATCCAAAAAGTGGGGTAGCGTGAATATTAAGAACTTCCCCACACCTAAAAAATGCAAAATGGAATAGAATTGCTCGGAGGACAATTTTCAACTAGAAGTGGGCATAAGAAGGTCAAAGATTTGCCCTAAACTCCCAAATATGTCTGTCCCATTGTGTTGGAATCAATGCCCAGCTGACAAAGCCTGAGCATGGTAAACGTACCCAAAATACGAACAGTTGTCCCAGAATCGTAACACTGATGGTCGGAGGGGGCTTGGCAGTGATGAGAGTCAGCACTTGTGTGTCTGCACTCCCGCAGCATGGGGACCCAGCCTGGGAACGCTTTCCCCGCCTCCATCTGCCGCTCACACACTCCAGGACCGAAATGGTTAAAGCTGAGGGAGCACGACAGCTCTAGAACAACACTCCTTCCCTGACAGTGCAAAATGCTTTGTTTTACCCCAGATATTAATTTAAAAGTTACTGTTGTACACTAAGAGTATGAATGATGACCTTCATTTTCAGCTAAAAAAAACCCAATTTGGCCCAGAATGACAGTGACTTAATTCCTTTTCTTGCCTTGCTTCCACGCAGACATACAGATGATAACACTTCTCCCTCCCTGGGTGCAAATTCATCACTAGCATTACTGCCAACCAGAAGGCTGCACCCAGCACGTTCTAAGCTGCTCAAAGGAAGTGGGGATGAGCCTGGAGGAGGTGAGACCTCACACCGTGAGCCCCTTGTGATTCTGACTCCAGCCAACTGGGTCTTTATGCAAAATGATAGTGAAAAAGGAGAAAAGTAAAATCTCAAAACAAAAGTGAATACATGCATACTCGTTTACAATCCCTGCAGCCAACCTCGGGGTCACGTGACGTCATGGGAGCGTGAACACCTTTTTGCGCCGTTGGCATAAAGTGCACACACGTGTGCTGAGCTGGTCCTGTGCGCAGACTGTGTGCTCTCGGCAGATCCAGCCGCTCTGGGTAACGCCTTACCTGCCACTGGTTTCCTGCCTGCCCAGGCACGTAAGGTGCGGGGAGGCTCCGGAGGCTGTTCTTCACGGGGGACCCCCCGAGGGGGCTTCCCACGTCCCCAGAAGAGGAATCAGCAGCCAAGGCCATGGAGTACTGCGGGTAGTTGTACAGATTGTTGTAGTACGGGAACAGAGACGGCTGGTAAAAGCTACTGTAGTAGGTGGGGTCAGACACCAGGTCAGGTGTGTTCTCCACGTGCCCTCTGCTGGTGACAGCAGGAATATCCTGGATGACCATGCGTCCCTCTAGAAAGAAAGAAAGACCACATGGTATTAATGTGGGGGTCCACAAAGCTTTCGCTCGAAACCCTGGCGACCTACGGCCTTCCTCATCTGCAAAGGGGCAGAGCAAGGCTCTGGGACATGCTGCTTCCTCCTGGGGCCGAAACGAAGGACAAGTCTGTAAGGCTGGCCCAACTAGTGACACAGCTGGTCAACCCCTGCTGGTTAGTTCTTTTTACTGAGAATACCCAAAACATTTTAGTAACATAAAGCTTGACCAGGTCTAACTTCCACCCAGATAATCCTATCCTAATGTTAAGAAATTAGAGATCAAATCTAGTTAACCCAAGTTAACTAAAATGAGGCAGCCAGCACTGTCTGCATCATTTTTACAACAAAATTAACTGTACTTCACTTTAAATAAATAGAAAAATCCCAGGGCCGTAACTATGGTAGTCACGTAGTTATGTCAAAGAGCCAAAGTGAAAGGCTAAGAGTTGAAGCAAACATTGTTTCCTTCACTTCCTTCCACGGCTGATACTGTATCCTTCAGGAGTCTGGACAATGGTATATACCAGGGGTAGACAAACTTCTGTAAAAGGTCAGTAACTATTTCAGGCTTTGTGAGCCATTCAACTGAAGAATGTCCAGGTTGCTGAGTGGTTGTGTTGCAGTAAAACTTTATTCACAAGCGCAGGCAGCGGGCCGAAGCAGCCCAAGGGCTGTAGTTTCTCAACCCTGGCTCTAGATTTTAAACTGTGACAAGCAGACTTCTAAGTCATCTCTCCAATGGACGTCCATTAAACAATGTTCAACGAGTGGGTCCACGTGCCTGAAAGGGCTGCAAGGTGTCAGGATATGCCCCTCCCTAGGGAGTCTACAGTCTAGGGCGAAATGTGATGGGATTACAAATAACAGCAAGGATTATCACACAGGAAGAACCAGAAGCTTTTATGGGAAATCTAAAGGCTGGAAAGATGACTTGCAGCCTAGAAAGGATTACAGAGCTCTTGGGGGGAAAAAAACGGCATCCCAGCTGCACTTTAATGGAGGAGCAGAACGAGGTGGACGTGGAAAATGAGAACAAGCGTCCTGAGACAAAGGAATGGGAGCGGGAAAGTGGGAGGGTTTGGAGTGCTGGACAGGGCAGTGGGGTCGAAGAACCGAGTGGCGGGAAAGGGAAGGAGAGATGGAGCTGCAGCAAGGGGTGGGGAAGCCTCCACCCAGCCCTCTGGACTCTGCAGGGTGTGGCAGGACCTGGGAGGATCTCTGAGCCAGGAGCAGATGGTCAGATCTGTGTTCTGGAGTGCTTGACCTGATGGCAATCTTACAACAAGCGAAGGGAAGAGAGACCTGAAGTGTGCAAACAGAAGTGAGGGGCCTGTTCCACGCGCCAGGAGACAACTCAGCAGACCTGAAGGGCTTGGCTGGACAGACGAGGGGGAGAGGGGAAGCTAGTGTGGTAGGGGAGAGGGAGGCAGGGTGCTCTGCTGAATGGAGGCGACCCCGGAGGCCCACGCAGGCTACCAATGAGGGTGCGCAGAGCAGAGGCTCTGAGAGCCAGGAGCCCAGGAGGTGCTGGCTGCCTCTGAGGAGAGGAGGAGGGAGTCACTGCTACAAGAGTATGTTCTGGGAAAAGCAAAGGGAGCCGGTGGTGGAACCGGGAGAACGGAGGAGAGAACACACTGTCACACAGGCCAAAGTTGATGTGGATCCTGGAGGGGCCAGGATGCCTTGTCAACTGAGGCCAAGAGATCAGGCAAATCGGTTCTGGGAAAGACCAACTGAGGGCCAGGTCTTGAGGGCCCTGTGGTTTTTGCACAATGGAAGGAGTGGAAGCTTGCAAGAGATGGAGGAGCAAGTAAGCAACGAGGAAACAGACGAGATGAGCACAGCCAAGAGCTTTCTCTTCGCCAGAAAGTCAGTCCAGCAAGCAGGCAGCACGCCTCCGGGCTCACCTGTGCATCCCCATACCTAGCTCAGTGCGGGACACGCAGTGGTCAGTATTTGCAGGAGGGATCAATGTGTAATGGTTTTCCAAGTAGCCAGACATCAAAATAAATGTGAGGAAGACATAGAAGCTCCAAGGAATAATAAGATGTTATTTCATTTTAAAACCACAGGTAAGTGGAGAGAAGCCAGTGGACAGAAATTCCCCAGTCAACGCATGGCCCAGAGCAGGTGCTCAGACTGTCCACTGGCTGTATGTGGAAGGAGAAAGAGAAAATATAAAAAAGGTGCAAGCTCTGGAAGGTATCTTTACAATCTCATTTTAAAGTCAGTGCTAAAGTCTCTTTTCTCTGAAAGAACACCAAATCCACCCACCTTAACCTCCTGCCAGTGTTCCATCAAGCCACTATTTTATTATACTTCTTTTTCTTCTCTTCTCTTCCCAACTAATGAGATGAGAAATTCCAATTTTGTTATTCTACACTGCATTCAGAGAAGGCACATGCCCATTCCCTCCTCCTGAACTGCCCTACTTTTTCTTATTTTAAACACCAATTTCATGGCCTAACAGGTGGTTTTCAGTAGCTGATTCTTTTGTGTTTAATGTCTTCCTCAGACATTAACAATGTCTTCATTGTTTTCCAGATTACATAAGCAATATAAATTTTGCAAAAATGACAAATTATATGGATATATAAATCAGAGAAGGAATGAATGACATATGCTTTTTTAAATTTTTTATTTAAATTCAATTTAGTTAGCATACAGTGTATTATTAGTTTCAGAGGTAGAACTTAGTGATTCATCAGTTGCATATAACACCCAATGCACATTACATCACGTACCCTCCTTAATGCCCATCACCCAGGTACCCCACCCCCCTACCTACCTCCCCTCCAGCAACCCTCAGTGTGTATCCTAGAGTTAAGAGTCTCTTATAGTTCGCCTCCTTCTGTTTTTATCTTATTTTATTTTTCCTTCCCTTCCCCATGTTCATCTGTTTTGTTTATTAAATTCCACACGAGTGAAATCATACAGTAGGTCTTTCTCTGCTGACTTATTTTGCGTAGCATAATACCCTGTAGTAGTTCCATCCACGTTTTTACAAATGGCAAGATTTCATTCTTTCTGACTGCTGAGTATTATTCCATTGTATATATGTACCACATCTTCTTTATCCATTCATCTGTGGATGGGACATCTGGGCTCTTTCCGTAGTTTGCCTCTTGTGGACATTGTTGCCATAAACATTGGGATGTAGGTGCCCCTCTGAATCACTATGCTTGTATCCTTTAGGTAAATACCTAGTAGTGCAATGGCTGGATCCTAGGGTAGTTTTATTTTTAACTTTCTGAGGAACCTCCACACTGTTTTCCAGAGTGGCTGCACCAGCTTGCATTCCCACCAACAGTGTAGGAGGGTTCTCCTTTCTCCTCATCCTCACCAACATCTGTTGTTTCCTGAGTTGTTCATTTTAGCCATTCTGATTGATGTGAGGTGATGTCTCATTGTGGTTTTGATATGTATTTCCCTGATGCCGAGTGATGTTGAGCATTTTTTCATGCATCTGTTGGCCATTTGGATGTCTTCTTTGGAAAAATGTCTATTCATGTCTTCTACCCATTTCTTGACTGGATTTTTTGCTTTTTGGGTGTTGAGTTTGATAAGTTCTATATAGATTTTGGATACTAGCCCTTTATCTGATACATCATGAATGATACATTCTTTTTTTTTTTTAAAGATTTATTTATTTATTTATTTGACAGAAAGAGACACAGCGAGAGAGGGAACACAAGCAGGGGGAGTGGGAGAGGGAGAAGCAGGCTTCCCGTGGAGCAGGGAGCCCAATGCGGGACTCGATCCCAGGACCCTGGGATCATGACCTGAGCCGAAGGCAGACGCTTAACGACTGAGCCACTCAGGCACCCCATGAATGACATATTCTTAACCACTCAGTCACAAGCATTGGTGGGACATCCATATACAATCCCACAGACATTTAAGAAGGCATTTTAGATGTTTATCCATGTCCCTGCAGTGGGAAAAACTGGATACCCCCTACGACCTGCCCTTCAAAAGCAAGGTTCTCAGTAAAAAAAAAAAAAAAAAAAAAATTACTTAAGAGTTAAATAGAACCCCAAGAACACAGGCATTCTAAGATTAGGACACAGGTTCATGAATTTCTGCATCACAACCTTAGTCAGAACCTTTTATCAGGTCTCAGCTTTATCCAGCAACAAAATGATTTCCGTAATAATTCTCAAGGTAACAAGAGGATGGCTTGAACAAACTCCACAGTGAACCTCAAATGAAATGCCGTGTCAGGTCAGAGCAGGGATTTGTTTTGCTACAGCAGACTGCAATTAGCTAATGATGCCATAACTTTCCCACTTAGCCATATTTAATTTCTTCTTTCAAATTATATTGGTGTTTAAGAATAAATAAAGATACATGTTGGGAAAGTTTCATTTCATACCAGTATTTAAATAATAAAAATCATTTGAGCTCTTTAAGAATAGATACCTAAATATTTTCTAATCCTAAAATGTTTAAGCACTCTTAAATGACATTTTAGGGGTACCTGGGTGGCTCAATTGGTTAAGCGTCCAACTCTTAACTGCAGCTCAGGTCATGATCTCAGGGTTGTGAGAGAGCTGGGCATGGAGACTGCTTAGGATTCTCTCTCTTCCTCTCTCTCTGCCCCTCACTCACCACTCTCTCTCTCCCTCTCTTAAAGGAAAAAAGAAAAAGTGACATTTTTAAAAGGTCTAGGGACATGTGGAACTACCAAAATATCTTATAAATCACAAATTTCATTTTCAAGTTGACATCAAAACTCTTGGTCAATGTTAAAAACAGCTTTATGACTCTCAGCCTCTATGTGCATGCTACTAGTACATGGAAATTTCCTAAGGTTGAAATAAACATCCATCAAACGGCAGGTGTCTAATCCAGTGGTGCTCAGAATGTGGTCCTTGCATCACTAGCATCAGCACCACCAGGGAACTTGCAGAAAAGCACACTCTCGGACCCCATCACAGACCCACTGAATCAGAAACTGAGGGTTGGGCCCAGCAGTCTTGAGTTTTAACAAAGCCCTCAGAAGGCTCCGATGCACTCAAAGATTGAGAATCACTGGTCTACTTTAAAGATTCAAAGCAACTGTTCCGTATGTTATCCCTAAAAATGTGACCCCCGACTGCATTAATGTGACACTCCTCAATGGCTACCAAATAAGAGCACGCAAATCAATACCACTTCAACCAAAATCTCTGCAGAGCTCCAATCGCAAGCTGTGTGTTTCCTGCTGCCAAATGGTTCTGATCCTCGTGGCCTACACCCAGGCTTTCTTCATGTATTCTAACCACAAAAGCAATAATTCAACTATTTGAGCACCTATTCCCTTTGAAAAATTTTACTATTCTACATAGGGCTTCTGGAAAATCAAGAGGAGCAGGTAATATAAAAATCATTTATTCTTAACCTTAAATTGTATTTTTGTATTTATATTTGATTCATTCATTGGTTACCCTAGAACAACTATGTCCAAAGCTTTGCTTTAGCTGTAAAAGGCATAAAGAAATATTCAAAACGTTTCATTTCTTCTTAAGAGTCTGCCATCTAGGGATTCCTGGGTGGCTCAGTCGGTTAAGTGCCTTCAGCTCAGGTCATGATCCCAGGGTCCTGGGATGGAGCCTGGGATTGGGCTCCCTACTAGGCGGGGAGCCTGCTCCTCCCTCCCCCTGCTCACGCTCTCTCTCTCACTCTTGCGCTCTGTCTCTCAAATAAATAAATAAAATCTTTAAAACAAAAAAAAGAGCGTGCCATCTACGTGGGAAAACAGGCACAGAGAAACCTACAAAACATTCAACTCACTGCCACAAGGATGGTATAGGCAGATGTCACCCTCAGCAAAAGGACGAGACGGGAGCGAGGATGGAGGGGATTTAGACATGATGGTGTGGGGACACACTCAAAAGAGAATGACAGCAACAGGGTCATGAGGAGGGAAGCACAGTAGTGCTGCAGGGACAGTGAGCCGATGAGCCTGGAGAGAGTCCAGAGTTCAGGTCAAGGGCCCACAGGTGATGAGGATTTCTGGGACGCTGCGTTGGCTCAAACTGTGGAAGGCCTTGAATGTGGAGGCCAGCCAAGGACTTGCAGTTTTTTCTCAAGCTACAGGGAGTTAGTGAAGGTTTTCAGAGTGAGGGAGTAAAATAAAAATGTCTTAGGAAAAGTGATCCAAGCAAAAAAGACAGATCTAGGAGAATAAGGAGGCAGGAGAATAGACTACACTAGAACAGTTTATTCTGTATATGCATATATGGTCTCTAAGTTAGTCTATACAAGGCTCTTTAAATACTCCAGGCCTGCAGAGGTAATGATGGGCCTGTACAGCGAGGCTGCAGCAATGCACAGAAATCCGGGGCATGTCTGTGCTGTGGACATTTCCTCCAAACAACCAAGTTCCGCTGCTGACACCTGGCACCCAGGGAAGCCCTCCAGCTCCCCGATCAGACCCTTGTTCCCCTGCTGAGTGATCATGCGACACTCCAGCCTGCGAAGAACACAGCTCTCACCCAGACCAAGGAAGAAAGAACAGAAGCAGAACATGCCACCTCCCCAACCTCTGCTCCAGCCTAATCCCCAAAAGGGTAACTAGAGACGTTCTCTTGAACGCTGGGACATCGCCAAGGATGGCCCGTCGAGCCAAGTGTCACTACTGATTGGCAATAAACCCAAAGGCAGACTTACAACTCAGAAACCACAAAATATGTAAGGATATACAATTTGAAATGTATATGTATGTATGTATTCAAAAAGTGGTTCCTCATGAACAAAGTCTTAATAGGCTATTCCTAACCCTTTTCTGAGTCATAGGGGGGGAAAAAAGTAAATACTGACAGCTGGATCTACTTCCTGCCCCCCGTGCCTGACACGCACTGTGACGGGGACATTGTAACTGTACGGCCAGGGTGAGGAAGCACAAAGAGAGTGGAAACATTTTTTTTTTAAGATTTTATTTACTTATTTGACAGAGAGAGACAGCAAGAAAGGGAACACAAGCAGGGGGAGTGGGAGAGGGAGAAGCAGGCTTCCCGCAGAGCAGGGAGCCCGATGCGGGGCTCGATCCCAGGACCCTGGGATCATGACCTGAGCCGAAGGCAGATACTTAACGATTGAGCCACCCAGGCGCCCCGAAAGTAGAAACATCTTAATGAGTTTGCTAAAAATTCTTAAGCTGGATCTCACTGTTTATTTTTCTAGAATAAACACGGGCCAAGATGACTTAAAAATGATATTAGAAATAACAGAAAACACAACAGCTTGTGCTTTCCCAAGAGAATGTGGCAGTTTTCTTAACCAGCAGTCCCTCGTAAAAATTATCAACCTCTAGGTCCTCAAGATGCCAGTGGAAGAATGAAGTCAGACGTTTTCAGTGCTGGTATTTAGTACTGGTACAGGATTAATTTGTGCTAGAAGGAAGAAAAGGTCAGCAGGGCTGGACTCCACAACTAAGAAAGCAAGGAGGACCAGAGGAGCATGTATCTGGAAAAATGACCCACGGCATTCGTCTGGCAGAGACGTGGGCAGAGCTATTGTCTACAGACTTGATCTCTTTTTATTCCAGTGCTCTTATTTGTGGCTCAGTACATTTACCTTCCACACATCCAGTTCTTTGATAAGGCTTCCCAATCCTTCTGCTACTTCTTTTTGCACTAACATATGCAGCGTGAAATATGATTCGCTCCTTCATGAGAGATCAATACCCACACATGATAAATACCCGTATTGATCTTGCAGTGTTATATGCTGGTCTCCGGGCCCATGGCATATTAATGGTAGTTAACCAGTAATTCATTTTAAGGTATGTGAAGGCATTTTTCCCCTACTCTTCTCTAGTGTCAAGATTCCCAGAGTTGTTGCACTTTGAGTCCTTTACATTTAAACCAAGAACTGGACTCCCATTTTCAATGACGAAACCAAACCCCAGTCTCCTATATGAAAGATTGCACAGAAAACCAGAATTAACAGTTTACAAACAGTAAAGACTACTTATCATTCAGTGATCTCAGGTGAATGGTTAATTTACATATAGCAGGTTTTATTTTTCTTTGTGATCCCATGCCTTGCATGGTCCCTGTCCTACTTAGCTTCTGGTTTTAAGAGTTACCCACCAGGCAAAATTGTTCACTTGCTAAGTCTGAGATCTCAAAATTACCTATCTAACATGTTGTGCTGAGTATTAGGAGGATACAGAAAGAGTGTCATTTTCTCTATTCCTTTTTATTTTTTAAGGAAAATTAAGGTCTTAAGACTGTGTTCAATGATGACCTGTCAGAGAATCAGGAGGATGACGGGGGTAGCTGCCTGGAACAAGAAGTCTTGCTCAGCAACTTGGCTTTTTTTTTTTTAGCTTTCTTTCTGCAGGGCAACCCTTATGTCCAGATTAACAGCTCCTGGCATTTTCTAGACTTAGTAATAACGGAGAGACCCAGAGAGAAGCTTCAAGTCTCCCCCCTCCAAGGGGGAGAACCTGGAGAGAGACACAGGGAGAACAGATGTCCTGTGAGCTGACCGCTGGAGCCCCTAAGTGCGCACACAATTCTGAGACGAGCTTGCCGCCCTGACAAGGGAATGCGTGGGTCTCCAGAGGGAGAGCAGAGCTGGTCCAGCGAGAGGCCTGATCACGGAGGGGGCATGTGCCTGCTGTCCCCTAACTGGTGTCCGTGATGACGAATGAGGGACCATCACCTGCACTGGTACCTTACCCTGGGGGAGACACATCCTGTTCCACACAAGAACCTACTGTGCGCAAGGCAACCCGTCTGGGACCTCAGGGCACAAAGGCTGCAGTCCTTGTTGCTGCAGGACTCACAGGGACAGTCCGAGACAAGCCCAGGAGAGACTGGCCAAGGCTGTGGGAAAACAAAAAACCTGTGCGACGGGAGGGCGAGATGAAGTCCAGCCTTCCAAGTACACGTTCTGCTGCCGCTGGCTCGCTCACGTCACTCCTGTACACAAAGCAGGGAATGTGTTTGAGCCAGTATCTCCTTTTTCCCAAGGGTTTTTTTTTTTAATGTAATCTGGTCCTGGAGGAATTTGCCAAGTTCAGTGTTCTTAGGGTGAAGGCTTTTCAGACGAGATCGGGCGCGTTCAGGGTGGTATGGCCGTAGACAGGGTGAAGGCTTTTCAAAACAAAACGAATTTGAAGTTGGTCTTTCAAGCCAGGAGCAGGTCTGATACAAAGTGTGTAAAATATCAATGTGGGATGCAAAGGGGTCTGGAGAGAGAGACTGAGGGAGGAAGAGAGAGAGAGAGAAGGACAGAGAGAGGGAGAGACAGGACAGAGAGAGGGAGAGACAGAGAGAAGGACAGAGAGAGGGAGAGACAGAGAAAGGGAGAGACAGAGAGAGGAAGATCCTGATTGTTGAGCATGACCACATCAAAGAAACCAAGCAGGAACTTCAGGGGAAATGGAGAAACATGAAGAGTGGAAAAGCCTTCCAAGGGAGCTGGCCACGATTTGAAACAGGCCACCCCGGGGCCACTGAAAAGCCCCAGGAGTAACACATCCATTGTGTGCGGCAATCCCTGAACTTGGGCTTCACTGACCTCCATGCTGACCTCAAACTTTCTTCTAGCTGACCTCTTAACTCAGGCAAAAGACCCTGTGGGCAAAGCTTCCCCGGGATGGGAACTGAAGCTGCCCCTCAAGCAACCAGGACTGCCTTGAGCCAGCAGACCCCGCGGGACGGACCGCAAGATAATGCTCGACTTGACCTTCACCACCCACCTGCGTGGACCCATCTACCGATGCCCCGCATTTTCCTTATTTAACCCTGGAAGCATTTTCAGCACTTCAGAGACAGTCTTTGAGACGTTCGTCTGCTGTCTTCCAGGTGCTGGCCTCACTAAAATAAATTCCTTTCTTGTTTCTCTTCCACTCGTCTCTCTGCCTTAGGACTTTTGACAGCAGCAAGTGGTTGCAGCTGGTCTGTTTGGGACCCCTGGAGCTGGGTGCTCCTGCACCCCCTGCCCTGGCTACAAGCCCAAGTGCTGGTCAGTCAATCCCCGCCCTCAAGGAGCTTCTCTCTGTGGTGACAAAGAGCACCAAGGAGAAATTAAGGGATCATAAAAGGGTTCTATAAAAGAGTCTTTCAAAATACACACACACATATACACATATACATATATAGATCTCCCCCCAGCAGGAGGAGAATGAGGCTGCTATCGGCACAGAAGGATGGAGATCAGGCTCTCCTCCAAGGAGAAAATCGTAAGTGGATCTGAAGACTGGCACCCACAGTGCAGACTTCATCGTGTGGTCCCAGAGAGCAGCTGACGGCATTGCGCAACCCTCCCCTCCCACACGCGCGCACCTATCTGCATGCCTATTCCTGGGTTTCTGCTCTCCGTTCCCTGCTCCCTGCGTGTTCCCCCTTCCACATCCCCTCCGTGTGTGCCTCAGAACTCCCCGGGGCCACCCAGTAGAACTGCTGGCCTGCAGCGGGTGGCGATATGAAGAAGATGCCATTTCTCTGACTTTGCTAGAAAATGTCTCATGGCCACGGAAGTTTTCTCGCTTTAGGCCAGCTCAGAATTGCCTATTACTGGCAAGATGCCAGAGACAGTGTGCGACTGTCGACACCATGAGCGGATGGGACGACTGGCGGTGCCACCAACAAGCCAGCAGCCGGGCCCGGGTTTGGGAGGGGATGGGGAAGAGAGGCAGACGTTCGGTGCTCTGTTCCCAAAGAGACCTTACGGGGAATCCCTTCCCCACGCTTTCTCATATCCCTTGCACTGGGAAAACTTCAAGTTAGGAGCACCTGTGACAGACTGTGAACACAGATGTGTGTCTGCTCCGGATCGTGTTCAGACGACTTCAAACGCAGAGGCCTCCTCAGGCTCTTCTGCTAGGGCCACGAATGGTGCTGGGCACGGGGGTGGTCCGTTTGCAAGTCTGCTCCTGGCTAGCATCCTTCAGAGCTGGGATCTAGATTCTTCCATAATCTTCTTTTAAAAATACGATCGCGGGGCACCTGGATGGCTCAGTTGTTAAGCGTCTGCCTTCGGCTCAGGTCATGATCCTGGGGTCCTGGGATCGAGCCCCGCATCGGGCTCCCTGCTCAGCGGGAAGCCTGCTTCTCCCTCTCCCACTCCCCCTGCTCGTGTTCCCTCTCTCGCTGTCTCTCTGTCAAATAAATAAATAAAATCTTAAAATAAAAATAAAAATAAAAATAAGATCGCAGAGGGAGGTGGGTGAGGGATGGGTGGGACGGATGACGGGTCCTAAAGAGGGTACCTGTTGTGATGAGCACTGGGTGTCGTACGGAAGTGATGAAACGCTGGAATCTACTCCAGAAACCCGTGTTGCGCTGTATGTTAACTAGAATTTAAATATAAAAAATTACGGAAAAAAAAGAAAGAAAAATGAGATCACAGGTGTTTGTCTTTGCTCCTGCAGGTCTCAGGTGGTGATGGGAAGTTTGCGCGTGGATGCTTAAGTAAACGTGAAGAAATAAAAAACCAAATTACATCTCATCATATCATTTCACACGGCTTTTGCTCAGCTTGAGATTCGACCTGGTTCAGGTGTCATTTCAGTGAGTTATCTGTCCTGCAGTGTGCTTCAGGTCTTCAGGAATGGTCGCTGAGTGGGCCTGGGCCACCCCCAACAGCCTGACTCTCAGCCAGCGGTCACCCTTGGCTGCAGGGGGTGGCCTGGGGGGAGAGTGCCTTAGGGCCAGGCCACACCCCAGCCACTGCACACAGCAGCCTCCGGCGAGAGGACCCATCCCGGGGACCCGGGGTGACGCCAGGACCAGCCGTCTGAGGCCAGCTTTAAACCCACCAGACTGGCGTTTGAATGCCAAGAAGTCACACCTTACATCTGACTGCAGCAGTTCCAAATGTGGTGGAGGCCCCCACCCACGGCTCCACCCCACAAGGGTCCACGAAGTCCAATGGGTTTCCACAGTAACACAAGGATGTTAGTCGCCTTCTGCCAGGTGCAATGGTGACGCGGAAGCCGTGGTGGGGACAGCAAGGCAGTCCCACCAAACCGCGCCGGTGCTCACTGGATTCCTCACTGCAGTCCTCATTTCTAATATTATACTTCGTAAAATATTAAAGAATTTAAAAATTTTTATGTCAATCTTGCTTAAGACGCCCTTGAGGAAGCAGGGGAAAAAAAAAAAAAGCTTGATTAACTCTCTACCTTTGCCCGTGCCTTTTTAATATCCCAAGACAAAGTGGGAGGGACGCATAAAGCACTTCTCTGCTGCACCCCGAGGGCAATGGTTTCCTCCAACGAGGGGCTTCCTGCAAATGTCTGAATAAAGAGCTATATGCTCGGCTTTTTTTATGGAACACCACATATACTTGAAAGAATGATGACAAACTCTGGCTACTAGGACTTGGGCACTTGGCATTGTCTTGAAAAGGAACAAAGCGAGCCAGTCATTTCAAGGAAAACAACTGACAGTATTTATTGCCCAAAATTCGAATCAGAATTTTTGGAAACTTACATCTGCCACCATGCGCTTGACAGCTTCCCAAATTGAAGACTGTTTTGTTTTGTTTTGTTTTTTTAAGATTTTATTTATTTATTTGAGAAAGAGAGAATGAGAGAGCACATGAGAGGGGTTAGGGTCAGAGGGAGAAGCAGACTCCCTGCCGAGCAGGGAGCCCGACGTGGGACTCGATCCAGGGACTCCAGGATCATGACCTGAGCCGAAGGCAGTCGCCTAACCAACTGAGCCACCCAGGTGCCCTGAAGACTGTTTTGACAAGATCAGTAGTGATATAACAAATGGGGTTTTTCTGATATTTTGCCATGAAATAGGACCTTTGGAAGATCTACACAACTCAGGGAGTTAATATTTTCCAAATGACAAATGAATGACGTTATAAAATAATGCACGGGTGAAAGGTCCATTTAAAGTGCATGATGGCAGGTGCCTAGGTGGCTCAGTCTGTTCAGCATCCGACCCTTGATTTCGGCTCAGGTCATGATCTCAGGGTCATGAGGAGGAGTCCTGGGTTGGGCTCCTTGTTCAGCGGGGAGTCTGCTTGGGGTTTTCTCTCTCTTCTGTCCCTCTTCCTCTGCCCCTCCCCTAACCCGCACACATGCGTGCTCTCTCAAAATAAATAAATCTTAAAATAAATAAACAAAGTGCAAGACAGACCAGTGGATTTTAATTTGGCAGAGAACAAAAAGCTCATTAACACGGTTTCAGACTCCACCCTGCAACTAATCTTTTAAAAAATTATCATTGGGGCACCTGGCTGGCTCAGTTGGCTCAGACTCCAGGTTTTAGCTCAGGTCATGATCTTGGGTTGTGAGATTCAGCCCCGCATCGAGCTCTGAGCTCAGGGCAGAGTCAGCTTCAGGTTCTCTCTCCCTCTCGCTCATGCCCTCTTGCCCTCTCTCTCTCAAATAAATACGTAAGATCTTTAAAAATAAACAAATAAATAAACGAATAAATCACCTTTCAAGTTTTGGTCCAGTATCAGAAAACAGGCACAAGGGTCTCAAGAGGCTATTCAAATACTTCTCTCCCTTTTCCAAAAATTTATCTATGTAAAACTGAATTTTCATGTATTTCAATCAAAACAACAGACTAAAAAAGTAAATAATGGGAACTCAGTCTAAGTCAGACTTACAAGTTTGCAAAAACGTCAAAACAAGCCACTCTCCTCACTAAGTTTTGTTTTGGAAAAATATACCTTTTTTAATTTTTCATTAAAATACGTTACTTCTGCTAACAAGTGACACATTTATTAAAGGAATTAACAAATATGTTTTTAATTTCTCAGTTTGGGGCTTTAATTCAATAAATGTGGACAGAATCCACATATATACAACGTACAAGCTCCTTGAGGTCCTTGATGATTTTTAAGAGCATAAAGGGATCCTGGCCACTGAAAAGTTTGCAAACCTGTCCTATGAGCGCTTCTTTCTAGGAGGACCGATTTCAAAACTTTTTTTTTTTTTTTTTTTTAAGATTTTATTTATTTATTTGAGACAGAGAGAATGAGAGACAGAGAGCATGAGAGGGAGGAGGGTCAGAGGGAGAAGCAGACTCCCCGCCGAGCAGGGAGCCCGATGCGGGACTCGATCCCGGGACTCCAGGATCATGACCTGAGCCGAAGGCAGTCGCTTAACCAACTGAGCCACCCAGGCGCCCCTAGGAGGACCGATTTCAGAGCAACTGGAGTCCAGGGTGTCATCCTGAGCTCGCCACATAGGTGGTTAGCAGTCAGCAGCGAAGTCCCAGCTGGGCACCCTGGCTCTGAGCTTAAGCCGGAAACATTTCTTTCAGTGGGACAGACGCCAACCAGTGCACAGAACTTCCGGGTGAGAACATTAGCTCCCATGCCGAGCTGCTCCATCAGATCGGGATCTAGTGCCCCACGGCCCTGGATCCAGGGACTTCGTGTTCTGCGCCCCAGCGTCTCCAGGTAACGTGGGGATAATGCTGCTACGGACACCACAGAGGGTGCAGCAGGCTCCGACGCACGGTAAGTGCTCGAGAGAGGTTAGCTATCGCTCTCATCACTGTCACAACAGAGTGGTGGCCTTCTCTGCATCGAGCAAGAGAGCCACCAAATAATTCTGAAAAAAAATCCCTGCTCCACACGCTCATCTTTGGGGTACCGCAGGAGGGCTGGGCTGCACCTGGCAGAGGCTTCCCGAGCGCAACTGAACTTGGAAAGGAACAGAATCCTCCGCGCCTGGCCTTCTCTGAGGTCAGACAGTAGCCTTGAGTACAGTCGGTGTGATATCACTCCCTAAAGTCATAATCAGGAAATGCGGGAACAATCTGTTTCTCCCACAAGGCAATCATGACAGGGCTATTTTAAACGTCAAACACGAACCCAGAGCCAGGAAAGCAAACGACCTCTTCCCTGCGTACCTGTCGCGGGCCTGAACCCATCCCGACTTAGTGAGGCAAATACAGCCGGGGGGCGGGGAGGGGGGAGAAGAGCTGACCCCTGCTTCCTCTCCCCAAACTCTCTCCCCTCCAGCCCCACTGCCTCGGGTACTCAGTTCTACTTCTGAGAAGCACAGTTACTATGGTGCTGCTTCCCTTAAGTCAGTCAGGGATTTTATTTATTTGGGGGGACCGCTGCTGTTCCAGGGCTGAACTTTTAGCTTGCTATAAAGTTAATGTGCTAGTCAGTGTTCATTCCAGGCAAGACTGTGGGGCTGTGTATTTTCTGCCACCCCCAGAAGCCCATTATCTGTAATTGCCCATTACCATGCATAATTATTTCTCCTAGCCTGGTCTGTGACCTCCAGGGTTGCACACTGTAACAGCTAACTGCTCCGTCTTACCAAATTTGTGAAGGAAGGGCTTCTGACCTTTAGCACTTGCAAGGGGCTGTTCCGGAGCCGACACCAGAAGCTTCTGCAGGCGCACTTACCTCAAATCAGCGACATTTCACATTTCTTCCCGATGTACCTTTCCCACCTCCATGGAGTCTTCCCTCCCCCCAAACAACAGGAAAACAAAGCATAATCAACTCTCCATTGTGTGGGAGCTGGTAACCCAAACTGGGAATTATCTGCAGCCCTTTGTACTCCCTTTTCTTTGAATTTGACTATTTAATTGTATCACGCTTTTTAAATATTGCTACTGGGAGAAGATGGAGGTAAGGGAGGGTAAAATTTTAAATCTTAAATTCAATATATACACTCCCACATTTAGTGTTTTTTGTTGTTGTTGTTGTTGTTGTTTTTATCGAGTGGGAAGAGGTGCTATGTTCCAATCAGTGATGAAAATGGAATTTGGGGATTCCATGTGCACTTACGATATTAATTCTAGAACTGACATTCGGTCACCGAGGCGAGTCACTCTACAGCCATCCCACTTTTCAGCGTTAGCAGGGATGGGCGGAAGGGACAGGATGCTGGCTGCACATGGTGTGGATGCCGGGGGGCTTGGCCATCCCCTGGCACTTCCGCGGCGTCCCCACTACGGCCCCCTTCCACAGCCCCACTGCGCAGCGCTGGCCTGACGGTGTGAGACACGCCGCTAAGCACACATCCGGTTCACATCAAGGTCCAAAAGAGCATGCACTGTCAGGACTGAGACCACTCAACTGTCGCGTGCCCACTCGCTGCCACTGCCCTCACGCTGTCCACCGCATCTCCAAGATGCATGGCCTATTGGCGTTTGCCATCTTTATTTTCCTTCGGTCTTTCCTTCCTTTTCAACAAAGCTCCTCTACAATTAACAGAAGTCAGTTCCAAGTACAAACCCCGGTGCATCCTTTCAACGGTCACCTTTACCAAAGCTGGACAGAATGAAGCCTAACGGCTTTTCACGGAGTCCGACACCAGGGAAGGCCTACGACGTCCTTCTGCCCCTTGTTTTGATGTCCGGAGAGGTAAGAGGGCTGAGTCCGAGCACATGTGTGCAATGGCAGCGGACGAGGCTGGGGCTCCCGTGCTTGGCCACGGGCCGTGTCATTTCTAGAGAAGGAAGCTGCGCAGACATGGCCAATGAACATGCTGAGTCTAAGAAACATCTGTCGCTACTGACAGAGTCAAGCCTGACGACTGCCCGGGGAAGCATGTAAATGACTGCTAAGGGTTTAAATGCTGGCTCGGCGGTGCATCAGACACGGAGTCGAGAGAGTTCTCGATTCCAAAGACAGAGACCTGGCCGTCCAAACCTCATCTTACCTTACCTTACGCTGGGGAAGACCGGCCGAGGGCGCCACACCAGCCCGAAGCCCCTAACTTGTGGCTCTTCTGACTCAGCCCTGAGACAGCTCTCCAGCCTCCTTTCCCAGCTGTTCTCCACGTGTGCACACCAGCCCCCCAGGCCCTGAGTGAGCTCCCCGCAGCTAGGTGCTCCGCCAAACGTGTCACGAACCACAGGGACAGGAGGGCACGGTGAAAGGTGGTGTAGTTGTGGCGACGCCCACCTCCCCAGTGTGGGGGCCAGGACCCCCTCCCCAGCCTCGGTGCGGTCCGGGCCTTGGCACACACAGGAAGCGAGCTCAGCCAGTCACCTCGCCCCAGTGAGACTCCCACTGTGACAGTGCCCTTTCTTTCCTTCTTTCTTTCTGGCTGGAGCCAGAGGTTTCTGGCTTTTAGTAATAATGGCAGACACAGCATCTGCAAAGCCCTTAAGACTCTGACCACCTGGGATATGGACACGTGTATTCAGACACACGCACGCGCACACACAGATCTATACCCACAGCTGTATCTGTATCTAGGTATCAATCAACATCCTAACAGCAAAGAAAGGCAAATCTTAGCTGCGAGAAATCCTTCCCCAGAGTCAGCGAGAGTGCTCTCCAGCAGCTAAGACAAGCAGGACGGGAGCTGCGCAACGGCCAGCTTCGCGCGCCCACGGGCACAGCCGCGTCCCATCCCCCCTGACCTTCCTCGCCTGGTGACCTGTGTTGTATGGACGTGTGCACGTCTGGAGCACTGGAAATCGAACGTGCTTCCAGAAATTCCGCTTCACAGAAAGGTCTCCGCTATGCAGAGCTGCTGGACAGCACACAGCACACTTAGCCCCAGGGACGTGTCTGTAGGGGGTACGGCCCGTGGCACGGAGCGAGGGGAGCACCAACTCTAGCCCAGGGGCCTGCAGAGAGGGAGCCGTGTGTGAGGCAAAGGAGTCGGCAGACTCTGTGGGCCGCACCAGCTGTCGCCTATGGCCGCGTCACCCACCCGCCTCACCCGGGCTTCTCCAGTTTATTCTGACACAGAAACAATACTGGCCTGCCAAGGGAAGATGTTGTTGTTGTTGAATTCAACAAGACGGGTAAGTATCTGAACGACGGCAAAAAAGCACACACTCCTAGAAACACACACGTTGTAAGAGTAAGTTGTCCCCCCGCCCCAGGAAAGAAACGACGGAACAGGCAGAGAGCCTCGAGCCCCACGGGGGTGCTCCTTCATCCTGGACTAGACACAGACCAGAAAAGCAGCGGGAAGGCTGTTCTCATGAGTAGAGACTGCAGTGCTGGGACCGATGCTGTCACAGGAAGGATTCGCCGAGATGTCGGCCACAGAGGCCGTAAGAACTGTTCTTTCGTACGAGCTGAGCAGTCCCGGCCATTTGCCCCACAAAAGTCAACTTGTGAGAAAAAGCTCTCAAAACTCAAATTCATTTGGGGCGCCTGGGTGGCTCAGTCAGTTAGGCGTCTGACTCTTGATTTCAGCTCAAGTCATGATCTCAGGGTTGTGAGACCGAGCTCCGTGTTGGGCTCCGCACTGGGTGTGGAGCCTGCTTGGGATTCTCTCTCCCTCTGCCCCAGCCCCTCCCCTCCGCCCACCCCTGCATTCTCTCTTAAAAAGAAAAACACAAAAAAACCACAACTCAAATTCACTCATTCATTCAGTACCAGCTAGGCGCTCACCTGCTTATCTCCAACGTAGGAAGGGTCACTTAATCATGACATTACCATATGTAACCTGCAGGTGCCTTCAGGTTCAGCCAGAAACTAGGGAGCCCACCAACTCCACAGAAGGTGTAGGGCTTCGTTTACTGCAAGCCAAAACACAGACAGTGCAGACCTGCCTTAACCCCTGAAACAAGCGTTGTAGACCAGGAGCAGAGACGATTAAACAGTGTGACAGAAAATATAACACCTCAGGTAAAAGTAAAACTAAGAGTAATAAGCAACAGATTATTAAATTCTCAGGGACTGGAAAAGCAAAAGTAGGGAGGAGAAACAAAGTCACTGCAGATTAAATACGGTGAGTTTTAAGCCAATTATAAAAGATCAAAGAGAACATGAGAGAGGAGGAGTAGCCTTACAAGTAACCGCGATAGGAGACCTTGGGAGAAATATGACCAGGGTAAAATCATTACAGTTTACAGTGAAAGTAATCTAGGGAGGACTTCAGAGAGAAATTCACTGGAGACCACTATGGGGTGAACAGCATGGGGACAGACTCAACAAGCTCTTTATTTTAAAAAGGCACAGGACTCCAGAGGGAAGGTACTTCCTCTGTAGAACAACAAATAGGATGGGCAACACGGAAAGTAGGAATAAAAAATGTCAGGGCCATGAGCCACATTTTGGGTTTCTATAGCATCGACATCTGGCGAGGAACTTGGGCGCGGTCTTCACCACCTGCCTGCCCGAACAAAGGGAAGAGGCAACGCTGTAGTCTCCGCAGGGGAGCATCCTTGAAACTCATCTGACACTTGCTGTGTGTCCCCCCAATAAAACCTGACACTGCCCCCTTTGAATAATGTCAATTGCCTGGAAAAGTCTCAACCCTTACTAACTCTCCTAGACTTTAACTAGAGAAGCAGAACTAAGAAAAGAGCCACTAATACAAATGACGCTAACTTTTAACTTTAATATCAGCTTTCATTTCTGGAATACCCTCCAATTTACTAATTTACATACAATCTTGCAGTTGCTACCCGCAAGAGCTCTGCAAGGACTCTGGGGGCGCTGAGAGAGCAGGAACGAGGATGCCCCCTGGGAGAGGAGCCGGCCGTGGCTTAGCAGGTGTCCTGTACACCAGGGAATACAGGAGCACCTGGAGTCCGGATGCAACACGGGCCTTCTGATTCTAGGTTTCGACCCCCACACCCCCAAGATGACAGGAAAAATCCCGACACCCAGTTCTTCACCCTTGTTCCATCAATACACCGGATACTACAAAGTATCAGAGCCAGAAAGCCAAAGGAAGCACAGAATACGGCCTAGGAATCCCCAGGACAGTAAGCACATAAGATCGAGCATAACACCTGCCTTATAAAATTTCTTTCTTACGTGAAATTGTACAGGTCACTGTAGAACTATGAGAATGACTAAAAGCTCATGTATAACTGAATTTATAATATGAGAAAATGTAAAATAAGAGAAAATATAGCTCAAGAAAACAAGGAGAGAAGAAAAAGAGAAAAGAGAGTTCTGGACATCAATTCCTTTATTCACCCCACACCTGGATACAACCTGTTTACCTGGCTGAGCACCCTAGCTCCCCAGTGGGTCTCAAATGACGCCTGTCACCACCAAGCACACGAGCCTGGGCTGTGAGTCCCAGACCTGGGAGGGAATCCCGACCCTACCACTTAATACACGTGTGATCCTGAGCACATTATTGGACTCAGTTTCCCTCTAAGTGGAAAAACAGTTCCTATTTTACAGAGCTACCGTAGAGATTAAATGAGAAGATAAGTAACAAAGCAGCCCGGACCACACCCAGCGTGAGCTGATCTGGGTAATTCAGAGCTAGCGGTATTGTAAGGATTATCACCACCTCTGAACACACAAAGCCAAAGAGCTGGGAATTAAACCACGTGCTAGAAGGCAAAGAACAAAAGCAATGTCCTCCCTTCTCATGGAAGAATCAGAAAAACATTATTCACGGTCGTGCGTGGATCCTCCGTTTCAGAAACCTCACTTATTCCTGCCATTCGGGCTCCTGGCAACACGGACTAATGGGAGAATTACATTTCTTTGCTTAATCACCCTAGTAACGCGTGGTCTTTTCAGGTCTACCCGATTCCCCCTTCTCCTAGATGCAAGTGTGTGTCCCTGTCAAACTCCTCCCCACTGCAGCAAATAATCTCTCTCCCGCTTTTGTATTACCTTTCAAATATTTATAGACTGTTATTCTCCTCCTCTCCAAGCCATACATCATTTTTGTTGTCCTTCCCCTGGATTCTCTCGAGTTTATCTACATCTTTTAGAGAAAAACAAACGCCAGGTGCTCCATGATGAAAACAGCACACCCACAGCAAACAGCCCTAAACCAGTAAGGCCTCTTCTTCCAAAGCCACAAGAAAATTCTTTGATGTGCTTCTTACTCCTTTTCTCCTATAACTCATAACTCCATCTTTCAGATAAAAACCGAGGCACCGCGTGATAAGGGAAATGACCACCACCCTCATCAAGAGGATGGCTGGGGCTCTAAGAGGTAGCAGCTCCCGGGCTGGGATGCCGAGGGGCCATCTCAGCCAGGCTCAAACTCACTAATGAGGGACTGTGCGCTTCTGCTTCTACTCGCTCACGCTGCCCCATCCACTGCCTTCCACACGCGTGCATCAGAACAGCGTCCTTGAGACTCCCTCGAGGCTTTCTTTGTTTTACCCCTAACAAAAACATCTGACACTGGGTACTTCCAAACAGTTTATTTTGTTTTCAAAAACTGTTTATGTTCAACACAAGTTTAGGAGTGTTTTTAAAACTGAAAATTTCTAAGGGTGACTAGGGTGGTTCAGTCGGCTGAGCATCCGACTCTTGGTTTCTGCTCAGGTCGTGGTCTCAGGGTCGTGAGCTTGAACCCTGTGTGGGGCTTTGTGCTGAGCGCCAAGTCTGCCTGAGATTCTCTGCCTCTCCCTCTGCCCCCCTCCCCCGCCCCACCTGCTCACTCGTGCACATGTGCTCTCTCTCTTTAAAGTAATAAAATAAACAAAATCTTTAAAAAAATAAAAAAATAATAAAAACTTCTGGAACTGAACATAAATACTATCCTCATCACCAGGTAGACTCCACTTCGGTGGGTAACAGTGAGACTCAGCCTAACTCAGCTTTCTCATACTTTGCCTGGACAATGGTGGTGACGTCAGAGTGTCCTCCCCCTGCCCCCAGCAGGCTTGTGCTGGTACCCTCTGCTTCTTTTTTTTTTTTTTTTAAAGATTTTATTTGACAGAGAGAGAGAGACAGTGAGAGAGGGAACACAAGCAGGGGGAGTGGGAGAGGGAGAAGCAGGCTTCCCGCTGAGCAAGGAGCCCGATGTGGGGCTCGATCCTAGGACCCTGGGATCATGACCTGAGCTGAAGGCAGACGCTTAACGACTGAGCCACCCAGGTGCCCTGGTACCCTCTGCTTCTTATGCCAACACGCACAACGCATAGCCGAAGATTTCAAAAATGTGTGCCTTCTGTCCAAATCGTGAAGGGCAGCAAGATACTGATGGAGCTTTCCCTATTTCGCTGGCAGTAAGTTCCTTGTCTGTGACTCCTGAGTATTTACGTGGCTACACAACATTCCCACACCCTTAGGAAGGATAAGAGAGGCTAACACTAAAGACCTAGATCAGTAAAAGTAATAAAACAAAGAAAAGTAAGGCCGAGAAAAGAAGGTGGCAGCTTACTCATATTTTAATGTGAAGACACAATATATTTACTGTGTGTGAGCATGAAGATGTACCCCTCAATTGGAAGAACCAATATTGTTAAGATGTCCATACTACCTAAAGAAATCTACAAATTCAATGTAATCCCTCTCAGAATACCAACAGCATTTTTCACATAACTAGAATAATCCTAAAATTTGTGGAACCACAGAAGACCCCAAATAGCCAAAACAAGCTTGGAAAAAAAAAAAAGAACATAACTGGAGGTATCACAATCCCAAACTTCAAGATATACTACAAAGCTGGGGGCGCCTGGGTGGCTCAGTTGGTTAAGCGACTGCCTTCGGCTCAGGTCATGATCCTGGAGTCCCGGGATCGAGTCCCGCATCGGGCTCCCTGCTCAGCAGGGAGTCTGCCTCTCCCTCTGACCCTCTTCCCTCTCGTGCTCTCTGTCTCTCATTCTCTCTCTCTCAAATAAATAAATAAAATCTTAAATAAAATAAAATAAAATTTAAAAAAATAAAAAATAGGGCGCCTGGGTGGCTCAGTCGGTTAAGCGGCTGCCTTCGGCTCAGGTCATGATCCTGGAGTCCCGGGATCGAGTCCCGCATCGGGATCCCTGCTCAGCAGGGAGTCTGCCTCTCCCTCTGACCCTCTTCCCTCTCGTGCTCTCTGTCTCTCATTCTCTCGCTCTCAAATAAATAAATAAAATCTTAAAAAAAAAAAAAAGATATACTACAAAGCTGCAGTAATCAAAACAGCATGGTACTGGCACAAAAATGGACACATAGATCAATGGAACAGAATAGAGAACCCAGAAATATACCCATGATTATACTGTCAATCTTCAACAGAGCAGGAAAGAATATGCAATGGGAAAAGACAGTGCCTTCAATAAATGGTGCTGGGAAAACTGGACCACTTCCTTACACCATACACAAAAACTCAAAATGGATTAAAGATCTAAATGTGAGACCTGAAACCATAAAAATCATGGCAGTAATCTTTCTGACCTCAGCCTTATAGCAATATATTTATGGAGATGTCTTCTTAGACAAGGGAAACAAAAGCAAAAATAAACTATTGGCACCACACCAAAATAAGAAAATTCTGCACAGCAAAGGAAACCATCAACAAAACAAAAACCCAACCCACTGAATGGGAGAAGATATTTGCAAATGATATATCCTTAAGGGGTTGATATTCAAACTATATAAAGAACATACACAGCTCAACACCAAAAAACCCAAATAATCTTATTTAAGAATGGGTGGAAGGGCGCCTGGGTGGCTCAGATGGTTAAGCATCTGCCTTCGGCTCGGGTCATGATCCCAGGGTCCTGGGATCGAGTCCCGCATCAGGCTCCCTGCTAGGCGGGGAGCCTGCTTCTCCCTCTGCCTCTGCCTCTCTCTCTCTCTGTCTCTCTGACTCTCATGAGTAAATAAATAAAACATTTAAAAAAAAAAAAAAAAGAATGGGTGGAAGACTTCAACAGACATTTTTTCCAAAGAAGACATCCAGATGACAACACACACATGAAAAGGTACTCAACATCACTCATCATGAGGGAAATGTAAATCAAACTCACATGAGATATCACCTCACACCTGTCAAAATGGCTAAAATCAACAACCCAATAAACAAGTGTTGGCGAGGATATGCAGAAATATGAAGCCTTGTGCACTGTTGGTGGGAATGCAAACTGGTGCAGCCACTCTGGAAAACAGTATGGAGGTTCCAAAAAAAATTAAAAATAGAATTACCATATGATCCAGTAATTCCACTCCTGGATATTTACCCCCCCAAAACAAATATACTAATTCAAAAAGATATATGCACCCCTTTGTTTATAGCAGCATTATTTACAGTAGCCAAGATCCGGAAAAAACCCAAGTGTCTATTTATAGATAAATGGATAAAGAAGAAGTGGTATGGGTGTATATATATATATGCCATGAGTAATATTCTATTGTGCGTGTGTGTGTATATACTACTCAGCCATAAAAAAGAAGGAAATCTTGCCACCTGCAACAACATGGATGCATCTAGAGAGTATAACGCTAAGTGAAATAAGTCAGCCAGACAGTCTCACTCATATGTGTAATTTAAGAAAAAAAAGGAGCAAAGGGGGGCAAAAAAGAGAGAGGCAAACCAAGAAACAGACTCTTAACTACAGAGAACACACTGGTGGTTGCCAGAGGGAAGGTGGGTGGGGGCATGGGAGAAATAGGTAAAGGGGTGAAGAGTACACTCATGGTGATGAACACTGAGTAATATACAGAATTGCTGAATCATTATACTCTATACCTGAGACTAATATAACACTCTATATTAATTACACTTGAATGAACATTAAAAAAAACTTTTCTTGAAGATGTACTCCTGAGATTCCTGGCATCCGGGGTACAGGTGGGGTGGAGGGAAAGGTGAGGGGCTACATAATCTTCACCCAGAGACATAATCCTTGTCCTGTCCGTCCACATGGCTTCATGTGCACAAGAAACCAGCTCATGGCTGTAGGGCGGATGGTACCCAGGCTCACCCCTCTGCCCTGACATCAGTACCTGAGCCTTGAGTGCTAAGCATGTTTCTGCCTTCCTCAGGGTTGACAAAGACCTTTCACATATGTTTCTAGTCAAGCACTGTAAATTGGGCAAGCATTACTACTTTCTCCATTTCATAAATGAGCAAACAAAGCAAAGTGAACAGCTCAACATCAGACATGTGGCAGGTACCCGAGCCAGACCTTGGACTCTGGGTCTTAGGTTCTTTCGAGGACATGGAGCTTCCTCCCCAGGTATGAAGTTAGGACATACCAGCAAAACTCTTTTCCCAGATGTCTTCGATCTCTGAGACCTCTGATCGAGCTTCTGCTGCCACATACCCCTGTCCTAGGGAGGAACCCAGCATTGCCATGTGGTGGTAACAACTCACCCCGGGGAAAGCAGGACCCTGGGCATGTTCCGCACCAATCAGAGAAAGCAGTAAGTATGTGATGGGTAACGTGCATTGTAATTTCACATAAGTAACGCTGGTAAGAATAAGATTAGTCTCCAGTAAGCAGAATATCTGACTAGATGGTACAATCCCATTCCCCAGTCATGGCCATACCAGTTTATTACCCACCAAACAGTCATGCTGAACCTGCCAGCCCACAACACTGGACAGGACTGTGAAATGGTTAAATCCACTGGGGCCACTGGCTTAGCTCGAGATCTGCCCAAAGTTAAACTGAAATGAGGAGTAGAAGCTGGGAGAATAGGAAGAACACAGCAGATTTAGCTCTCTGCCATGGCCGTTTTCACTTGGCTAATGGTCTGCTAATGGGAAACCAGAAGAGCCACAGGCTTCCATTCCTCGGCCTGAGCTCCAGAGAGTGCAGTGACCAGGGCTCAGTCCTCGGGCCTCTCCTCTCTGCCGCCTGTCCCCTCCTCTCATGGCTCGAAACCCCATGCAGACGGGGAGGTGGGGGCTGCACCTCATAGCACATCGGACCATCTCCATTATAAATGAGGGTTGGGGGATTCAATAGAGAGAAAATTACAAACGGCCCTCAAACATATGAAAAGATGTTAAATTTCACTAACAACAAAAAAAAGTGATTACAAACCGTATTTATTTTCTACTGTTATATAACAATTACTACAAAGTTAGCAGCTTAAAAAAACACAGATTTATTATCTTACAGCTCTGTGGGCCTAAAGTCTAATACAAGGCTCTAAAAGGCAAGGCACCAACAGGGCTGCATTCCTTTCTGGGGGCTCTGGGGGAGCGTCCCAGTCCTTGCTCAGTCTGGGTGCAGGCAGAGTTCAGTTTCTTGCAGTCGAAGGACCGAGGTCCCGTGTCCCTGCTGGCTGTCAGCAGGGGGCTGTCCCAAGCTCCTCGAGGCCTCCCTCACTCTTTGGCTCAGGGCCCCTTCCTCTACCTTCAAAGCCAGCAGCAACGGGTCAAGGCTCCTGCCTCAAAACCCTCCTGCGGCTCCTTCCACTTGGCATCTCTGGGGGTAGCCAGGAAGGGTTCTTCAGTTTTACGGATTCATGCCGTAAGAAAAGACCCACCTGGAAAACCCAGGACCGCCTCCCCATCTCAAGGTCCTTGATGCTTCATCACATGTGCCATGGATGGGGACATCTTCGCAGGTCCCAGGGACTGGGGTGTGGACATCTCTGGGGGGGCCGTTATTCTAATGACCAGCCCAACATACAACGCTTCACCTTTCAAGCCAGGAGGCGCCAATGACAGCCTCATCCTGGCAATGCTGCAGGGAGTGCCATCGACGAGATTCCCCAAAGTGACACGTAAATTTACATCCCAGAGAGACCTCCTGTCCCACCATTTCTTTCCAGCTCCACTCCCAGCACCCCAGGGCAAGCAGCACTCCCTCTGCCTGGGCCCCTGCAGTCTTCCCTTCCCTCTCTCACCCACTCCTCGCCTTCAGTCTACACTCCAGGCCGCAGCAGAGAGACCTTTCGAGAAAGTACATCAGATCACGCCATTCACTGCTTCAACACTCCACTGACTTCCCATTGTGCTCACATTAAAACCCCAGCTCTCTCCCACCCTACAAGGCCCCCCCGAGATGCAGTCCCCAGTGATGTCAGCCCCTGCCCTCAGCACACTGGCCTCCTCCCTATTCCAGGCGAGGTCTCCCTCCACTGTGCATTCGGCCCGGAAGCCCCAGACCTTGACCGCGAGGGCTCACTATCACTCAGGACTCTCCTCAGACAGGCTCCCTTTCCTTACCTACCCTATCAAACAGCCGCTGACCCTTTGGACACATCCATCTTATCATTCTGTCTTTCCTCATAGCTCTGACCACTTTCTGAAAATATCTTGTATTCGCTGGTATACTTGTTAATCAATGGTCTCCCCTGCTGGATTCGTAAGACCCACGAGGCACATGTTTTATGTGCTGCTGTACACCCCAGGCCTGGAAAAGGGTCTGACTCAATGCAGTCACATGATGAACATTTGCTGAATGAATGAAAATAAGATAGAAACGCAGAAGGAAGAAAGGCAAGAAGGGAGGAAGGGAATCTCGTTCAGAAGGCAGACTCCCTAACCAAGATGAATTCAATTCAGTTCAGCAAACACTGGTGTTTGATAAACCCAATCTGCTTCCCTGAATTTATTCGTATGCTATGTTTAAGATAAACTCCAAAACCTCAGGACCAGAGTTAAGGGGTATTGTAAAAATAGTAGTTTTATAACTGCTGAAATCAACAGAGAGTCATCTGTTATTATACAATGAACTGACATTGGATGGTTGAAGCAATACCTAAGAATTCTTACTGCCAATAAACATCAGAAAAATGTGCTGTGATACTGAGGGGCCCCTGGGGGGCTCAGTCGTTAAGCGTCTGCCTTCGGCTCAGGTCATGATCCCAGGGTCCTGGGACCGAGCCCCACGTCGGGCTTCCTGCTCAACGAGGAGTCTGCCTCACCCTCTGCCACTCCCCCTGCTTGTGCTCTCTCATTCACTCACTCTCTCAAATAAATAAATAAAATCTTTAAAAAAAATGAAAGAAGAGGGCGCCTGGGTGGCTCAGTTGGTTAAGCGACTGCCTTCGGCTCAGGTCATGATCCTGGAGTCCAGAGATCGAGTCCCGCATCGGGCTCCCTCCTCGGCGGGGAGTCTGCTTCTCCCTCTCCCGCTCCTCCCTCTTGTGCTCTCTCTCTCTCTCACTCTCTCTCTCAAATAAATAAATAAAATCTTTAAAAAAAAAAAATGAAAGAAGAATCTTCCGTAATACTGAATCGATATTTTCTTTTGACAACCAGCTACTTATACTGTACTTTAAGAGTTTCTTGTGCATTTTCTTCTGAAAAGCATGTTCAGTGGGACTGTACAATAAGACCAGATTCATGATTGTGAAGTCCGCCAGCAGACATAAGAGACTAAACTGGGTTTGAAATGTAATTTGGTTCAGCCACAGGGATCAGTACTTATGTGAATTTTCTTCGGGGAGTCAAAAAGATTGTCACACTGAAATTTGTCTAAGCTGAAAAATAAGAGACAGAGGCTGAGACAGAAACACAGATCTGCACTTACGTAGTTGCATGTGACGATGACAAAAAGGACCATGACAAGTCAAGACCCCACAGGACGGTGGCTGGAGCCGCGGCTCCCATAGGCACCCCCACCCTGCTTCCCTTGCATCGCGGCACCACACGGAGTGGCACTCCGAGGATCAGAGATCACCTGGCATCACCTGGCCGAGGTACAGAACCGACAGCGTCCTGCAGGAGGTGTTAGCGGGCACTCCCCTGTGCCCCTTTCTCTATAAACCTCAGTCCTTTGAGAAACTTCAGTCCTCATTACCCCAGAGCTAGAGATCAGGCCAGCGTATACAACACAGAAGTCAGCAATAAGGCAGAACTTTAGGGGCTGGGAGAAGAAGAGAGGAAAGTAGGATGCTGACGGAGATTAAAGGGATCATCTTATCTCCTGGGAGTCAACAGGTGACTTCAGAGGCCAAGAAGCTTTGAAGAAAGCTCTGCTAGCAAAACAGGGAGTTCTGAGTCCAAAGCCAGTTAACGAGAGGGAGAGAATGGGGAGTTACCGCTTGATGGGGACAGGCTTTCCGCTGGGGAAGATGAAAAACAGCTCTGGCATGGGACAGTGGTGATGGATGCACAATGGCGTGAACGTGTTTCATGCCACGGGACGGCATACAAACAAATGTTAAAATGGCCAGTTTTATGTTATGTATGATTTGACACGATAAAAATTTTATTTATTTATTTTTTTTTAGGAGGCTCCATGCCCAGCGTGGAGCCCAGCGTGGGGCTGGAGCTCACGACCCTGAAATCAAGACCTGAGCTGAGATCAAGAGCCAGAAGCTCAACTGAATGAGCCACCCAGGCGCCCTGAAGCAGTAAAAATCTTAAAAAGTTAGTTAGTGGGCGCCTGGGTGGCTCAGTTGGTTAAGCGACTGCCTTCGGCTCAGGTCATGATCCTGGAGTCCCGGGATCGAGTCCCGCATCGGGGGTCCCTGCTCAGCGGGGAGTCTGCTTCTCCCTCTGACCCTACCCCCCTCTCATGCTCTCTCTATCTCATTCTCTCTCTCAAATAAAAAAAAAATTAAAAAAAAAAGTTAGTTAATAAAACAACAGATGGGACAGGAAGGCATCCGCAAGACCCAAAGAACAGCTGAGTGGTGAGGGGGTGGTCAATGGACAGGATCCTTGAATCAGCAGATAACCGGGAATCCGTGGTTCAAGGACTCCAGGGGGACGCTGCGGAGCAGGCAAGTGAAACAGGTGACACAGATGAGCTTTTGGCCCCTGCAAGAGTTTCCCACGACAGCAAATGCAAGGCCGTGTCACACTATGACAGTACCTGCTGCTGCAGCCAGCTGTTGGCAGGAGATTCTAAGACAGTCCGTCGACGGACCACCGTCTTCCCACTGGTCATGTGGACGACAGAAGTCCATGGTCACCAACCCTCAGCTTCTCTCTTTTGTTTTCCACCAAAGCCATGGTGGTTTTTCATTTTCAGAAACGCAGTGATAAAAATTACTCTTGCCAAGTTTCAAGGCAATAGAACTCTGCCTCCCTTGTCCTGAAGAAATGCTTGTCACCCAAGGTCTGAAGAGTTGCTTTAGCCAAAAAACAACAAAGAAAGCCCATCACCAGGTCCCTCTATGCTTTGCCTCCTCATTGTTCCTTTCACTAAAAACTGCATGTGATCATGAGGTAAAAGAGGAAACTTTTTTTTTTAAGATTTATTTGAGAGAGTGAGCACGAGCACGCACGAGGGGGGGAGGGGCAGAGGGAGAAGCAGACTCCCCGCTGAGCAGGGAGCCCAATGCGGGACTTGATCCCAGGACCCTGGGACCATGGCCTGTGCTGAAGGCAGACGCTTAACCAACTGAGCACCCCAGGCTCCCTAAGACTGAATATTAACTTATTTCCACGAATAACAAAATACAAACCTAAAAAACACTTCATGATCTAAACTTCTGAACTTCAAAGAGACTCTCACTGGGTATTAATATCTGCAGTGTTTACTAGGATGAAAGCATCTTACCTTTTCATTTTAAAAAAACTTAAGTTTGAATTTTCTGGAACCCTTATACCTTGCTTATGGGAATGTAAATAGTGCAGCCTCTTTGGAAAACATTCTCAAAAGTTCCTCAAAAGGTTAAAAAACATAGAGTTACCATATGATTCAGCAATTGGGACTCCTTGGAATATACCCAAGAAAATGAAACATATGTTCATACAAAGAAGGGGTACAGGGGCACCTGGGTGGTGCTGTTGGTTGAGCATCTGACTCAGTTTCAGTTCAGGTTGTGATCTCAGGGTCTTTAGATTGAGCCCCGAGTCAGGCTCTGCACTCAGCGTGGAGTCTGCTTAAGACTCTCCCTCTGCCGAGCGCCTGGGTGGCTCAGTTGGTTAAGCGACTGCCTTCAGCTCAGGTCATGATCCTGGAGTCCCAGGATCGAGTCCCCCATCAGGCTCCCTGCTCAGCAGGGAGTCTGCTTCTCCCTCTGACCCTCTCTCCTCTCATGCTCTCTCTCTCTTAAATAAATAAAAATCTTAAAAAAAAAAAAAGACTCTCCCTCTCCCTTTGCCCCTCCCTCCCCTCTAAAATAAATAAGTAAAATCATAAAACAAAAAAAGGTACAAAAATGTGATAGATACTCTTAACAGCCAAAAAGTGTAAGCAACCCAAATGTCCATCAGCTGATGAAGAAAAAAAAATAGCATGTATACATATAATGAATTTCTTTTTTTAATTTAAGTAGGCTCCACTCCCAATGTGGAGCCCAATGCAAGGCCTGAACTCATGATCCCGAGATCAAGACCTGAGCTGAGATCAAGAGTTGGACACTCAACTAACTGAGCCACCTAGGAGCCCCTGCATATAATGGAATATTAATTTTTAAAAGATTTTATTTATTTATTTATTTAGCGGGGCAGGAGAAAGAGAGAGAGAGCATGTGAGCGGCGGGGGGCAGAAGGAGAGAGAGATCTCAAGTAGACTCTGCACTGAGCATGGAGCCTTATTCGGGGGCTTGATCCCATGAACCTGAGATCATGACCTGAGCCAAAATCAGAAGTCAGATGCCAACTGACTGAGCCACCCAGATACCTCTATTGAGTATTAATTTTTAAAATGAGTAATAAATGCACGTTACAACATGGATAAACCTCACTAACATCAGGAGAAGCAAAAGAAGCCAGACACAAAAGGTCACACATATGATTCCATTTATATGAGGGGTCCAAATATACGAAACATCCAGAGTAGGCAAATCTATGGCAACAGAAAATATATTAGAGGTTGCCTAGGGCTGGTATGGGGAGTAGGTGGGGAGTGACTGCTAATGGGCACAGTTTCTCTCTAGGAGGAGACAAAAATGTTCTACAATTAGAGCCTGATGATAGTTGCACAACTCTGTGAATTTATTAAAAAACAATGAGCCGCCCATTTGAATAGATGAATTGTACAGCACACGGATTACACGTTGAACTATTCAATCAATTATGTTTGAGTTCTTAGCATTTCAAAAATTCCAAAATACATTTAAAAAAAAAATCACAAGACAAAACTAAAAACTGCACCTTGAACATCGATGAACTTACCCTCTGACATCTGCAGATGGGTTCATGACCACAGGTCTAACGTTTTAAAACAACTTCCAATTAACCATCACTGTTCACTCACTTAGCAAAGGTTTATTGACCATTTACCATAAAGCCAGGTACTGTTCTGGGCTGTGCACATCAACAGTGATGAACAAAATGCACTCCCTGTCCCTAAGATTACATTTCCACAAAGGAGATACAGATGTAAACCTATCAAATGTTCAAATGTTTTCATGTCTTTTGCAAATGCTGTTACCCAACTAATTTGTGGTTTAAACCCTGTATTTATTTTTTTTTAAAGATTTTATTTATTTATTTAATTTGAGAAAGAGAAAGAAAATGTGAGCAGGGGGAGTGGCAGAAGGAGAGGGAGAGAGAATCTCAGGCAGACTCCACACCGAGCTCAGAGCCCGACACTGGGCTTGATCCCACGACCCTGAGATCATGACCTGAGCCTAATTCAAGAGTCGGACCCCTAACTGACTGAGCCACCCAGGAGCCCCCTGTATTTATCTCTTTGTGGCTCTAGATGTTTTCCAAATTTTCTTCTTAGCCAAAGTTAGACCAGAAGGTTACTTCCTGTGTATTCTGTTGCTATAACTGCTGTACATAAATACTGTCTACCGAGAATTTCTATCAGGCCAATTAATTGCCGTATCTGACATGTAAGTGAAGACTGCCCTTAAAATCAATAAAACTGACTGAGATACTATCTAAAACAACAGATATCAAATGATCAGTAGCATGACTCTTCAGTGTTTGCTTTTTTATTCAAGCTTCCACCTGTTGCTTCAGTGTAAGGAGTTTTGCTTTGTTAAGACATCCTGGAAATTTCCTTGACTCAAAGTAAAACTGGGGAATACTTGTATCGGAAGTCTTCTTAAAAACAAATACCTAGGGGCGCCTGGGTGGCTCAGTTGGTTGAGCGACTGCCTTCGGCTCAGGTCATGATCCTGGAGCCCCGGGATCGAGTCCCGCATCGGGCTCTCTGCTTAGCGGGGAGTCGGCTTCTCCCTCTGACCCTCCCCCCTCTCATGTGCTCTCTCTCTCTCATTCTCTCTCTCAAATAAATAAATAAAATCTTTAAAAAAAAAAAAATACCTACAGGGGCGCCTGGGTGGCTCAGTCGGTTAAGCGACTGCCTTCGGCTCAGGTCATGATCCTGGAGTCCCGGGATCGAGTCCCACATTGGGCTCCCTGCTCAGCAGGGAGTCGGCTTCTCCCTCTGACCCTCCCCCCTCTCATGTGCTTGCTCTCTCTCATTCTCTCTCTCTCAAATAAATAAATAATATCTTTTAAAAAAAAATACCTACATTTTCTATCTAAAGCGCTATCTAAAATCAATGGAGCTCATCCTATATAAGTGGCCAGAATCCTTCAAAAGTGAATTCTCAAAGCGATTTAGATAAAATTCTTTGGGTGTTCATTTAAATGAAGTGCTTCTTTTTGTACAATATTGGACAACTGCAAAGATAAAAACTGAAATATTATTTTAAACTTACCTAACTCCACCCAGGATTTTTAGGTCAGTGAAACAACTCTAGAATACGATGACAGTGGATGTATGTTGTCATAGATCTGTCCAAACCCAAAGAACGCACCGTCCTGGGAACGACTGCCATCAGGTGGTGATGACCTGTCAACACAGGTTCAACTGCACCAGACGTCCCACTCTGGTGGGGGGTGTGGATAGTAGGGGAAATTGTACCTGTGCGGGGGAGGGGGCATATGGGAAATCTCTGTACCCTCCTCTACATTCTGACATGAACCTAGAACCACTCTAAAGAATAAAGTTTATTTTTTTAAAGATTTATTTATTTATTTGAGGGGGGGCAGAGGGAGAGGGAGAGAGGAGAGAATCCTCAAGTAGACTCCATGCTGAGCGCAGAGCCCCATGTGGGGCTTGATCCCACACCCCCGAGATCATGACCTGAGCCGAAATCAAGAGTCAGACACTTAGCTGACTGAGCCACCCAGGCACCCCGAATAAAGTTTATTTATTTTTTTTAAATCTATAAACTCAGAGCGCCTGGGTGGCTCAGTCGGTTAAGCGTCTGCCTTCAGCTCGGATCATGATCTCAGGGTCCTGGGATCGAGCCCCTCATCAGGCTCTCTGCTCAGCAGGGAGTCTGCTTCTCTCTCTCCCTCTGCCCCCCTCCTCATGCTCTCTCTCTTTCCCTTTCTCTCAAATAAATAAATAAATAAAATCTTTTAAAAAAAATCTATGAACTCAGGATCTTCAATTGTTCGTTCATTAGGCACATTTCTTACCGGTAAAAACTGCGTGGGCACAGGACTCCATAAATTTTCAAACTGCCCCGTTTCACGCCTATAAAGCATTTAAGCATGTGGAAGACACAACAATATGTGTTCGCCTACCAGTGTGTGCTCTCTCTGTCTGCGTGCTGAAGCGGGAATTACCACCAAAGGGGAGACGTGCGGCGGGAGGGTCCCATCACTATCAGGCACAGGCCCGACTGACCCTTCCAACAGGGGACAGGCGAGGGAGAGCAGCCAGCGGCCCCAGGAGGCCGGGCTGCAGGGGGAAGGCCAGAGACGGTAGGAGGTGGCTTGATGTGAGGGAGTGTGAATGTGAGTGTGTGTGGAAGTGCAGGGTGCTCCAGAAGGGAGGGCCCCAAGGGCGATAACATTCAGGTCCTTACTTACAAAGGACACACAGGCAGAACCAAATGCTCTACAATGCAACCCTTCATCTGCCAGGGGCGTACAGAAAAGGAGAGGCCAGGAGCCACACCGCCCTCAGCGGGAGCAGTGGGTGAAACAGCCTCCAGCCCGCTTGCTCAGGCTGAAGGGGAAGGGGAATATAGCAAACAACACAAAGACGAACCCAGATTTCAAAGCGGGAGAATGTCTGTGAGGGTCTGTTTAAAGTCAGCAGACATCTGTGAAAATTAAGATCTATCGATTTTATGCTAAAATTCAAACTGTAAAGCCATGGAGATAATGCTGACATTGCTTTAATTCATTGTTATTCATAATCAGAAATGCTCACTTTTTTTTTTTTTTGGCTCCTGCTAGCATAAGAAATAGCAACGAACGGGTCGCTGCTTCGGAAGGCTCTTTCTTCCACGCTGACACCCACCATCATAGATGACAGTAACAGTAAGAATCGTTCACACCCATCGTTCCAGGAATCTCTGGTCAGTGTTTTGGCTGATTCTAGCCAATCTCTGGTTAAGGATGGTAGAGCCGTTAGGTACGTGACCCTACTCAGAGGAAGTCCGTTCTCCAATAAATGCAACGACAGCTTGGTAATAAACCCAATTTCCTTCACAGTGTCCTTTGAGTTCAGCCAATAATCTCAGTAATAATTCTTGGGCGTTCTCCACTTTCATTTGGGCACTTTTGGGAGCCAAAAGGAGATAACTAAGGAACTTCAAGGACATAAAAATCTACTGAATTTCGCTAAGCTACGGCCCTTGCAGACACTTAACATTAGGGATTAGAAAGAGAAGGGGAACAGCTCGCCCCCGTGTGAGCCAGGTCAGTAGGGCCCCCACCGTCTGACCCCACCGAAGGCTTTCACCCCTCCTGAATAATTTCAAGTCCCAGCCTTTCACATCCACGTAATGGGCTGCTAGCCCGTTACAAAATTTCAAGCTGTTGTTAAGTGAAGGGAAAAACCCTAATTACACACCAGTGGGAATAATACACTGCCATTATGTTAAATACATAAATAATAGATATATCTACGAAAGCTACAGACACATGGGCCTGTATGGGCAGCGAGTAATCCTGAAATGTCAAACAGAAGTGACCTGCAGGCTGGGATTGGAAGGACAATCCCATTTCACTGAACATGCTTTTCTACGCTGCTTCCCACTTACATGAAGCACTATTTTTAATAAATCCCACTCTCTGGAAATGTAATATAAGCTCCACCTGTTAGCAGCAAACTATTTCCAGAAGTTGGGCCCCATGTGCTGCATGAAACTTGAAGGACACTCTTCAGTCAGTCAGTCTTTTCCCCCTCTCCTCCACCTCCCCACCTCCCTTTCTTTTCCTCCCTCTTCCTCTCTCTATTTATGTAGTTTACTTCTACTGGCCCAGTCTGGAATTCTCGATCTCAACTCAAGAGCCCTGGTGCAAGTCCTGGGTGTGAGACCATGTATCTGTGGCCCCTGCCCCGTGGAAGTGGGCTGGCAAGGGGACAGCCCCCTGCCCAAGGCAGGCAAAGCCTCCAGAACGATGCTTCCAGAGCCCAGAAGCACAGCACACGGCTGGCTTGCGAGTTCCCCTCCCTCTGAGGGTCAATTTAAGACTCCAAAATGACTCCAAGGTCTACCAGCTCCAGAGGCAAAGAAGGGAATCTGGTCACATCCTCCTTGACCCTGAACCTTCTATCTTGCTCCCCTGCTGCTTCTCTTTGTAACTTTCCCTGTTGCCACTCTGAAATACTCTGCTTGGGAGAAGCCTTTGTCATGCTGAACTCCATCTAGCCTGAGATCCTTCTCCAAAGCTCCTATCTTTGGGTAGACAATCCAACTGTGGCATCCCTTCCCCAGAGGTGGAATGCAGGACAGCAGGTGAAACCAGGTTCACTTCTGGTGCCCCAGAAACTGCCCAGCTTGGGCGTTTATCCATCACTGTATTCCTCCCATAAAGCTCAGTGGCCACAGCCTTCTATGACAACGGTAAATGGCAGGGACTTTTGCCCCTAATGTTGTTCTTATTTGCCCTAAATCCCTTCTGAGGATTAAACCACAGCCTCTGATTGTAATTGTCCATTTCCTAAGGAAACATGGCAACTGCTCCCACAGTCTCTCTTCACAGGCAGGTAAAATGGAAAATCCATGCGCTTTGGGACCAGACAGCTCTGGAATGAATCCCAGCTCAACTCAGCTTTATTCTGGGGCACCTTCCTTACCACTGGTTTCCTTATCTGCAAATGGGAATAGTTCCTACCTGTTTGTAAAAATCCAATGAGTCACTCCCCTCTTTATTCCTCTGACACACCCCTTTCTCATTTCAGCCCTCCAGCTAACTCCACCAGACCAGCCCTGACCTCGAAGTATAAAGATCCTATTTCTGATAGATATACTCCACCCTTTTTATCAAAGGGGAAGTTTGGAAAGCCTGTTAAACATATGTTATGAGCAACCAAATCAAAAAAAGAAAATATGATTCTCCTTGATAACTACAGAACCTACATCCCCAGCGACACAGAGTGACAGGTACTCAGACATACCTACTTGCTGCGTAGACTCGAGCTTTCCATCCCTCACTGGCTTTCTTCGATGCCTGCTGACCTTTACCTTCATTACAATGGTCAAGACTCAGTCTTCAAAGACCTCTTCCCTCATTTTTGATAGAGAAAACAAGAGGCCCAGAGAGCTTAAGTGACCTGTTCAAAGTTGTACAGCGAGTAAGTGGCAGAAAGCTGAGTAACTTTAGTCCAGCTGGTGGGCATAGCAAACTGAGTAACGCATGAAAAGCTGTTAGGAGGAACCACATTGCGAGGCTGTATTTCAGGGAGCCTCAGCAGACTCAGAAGATGTTGTGAATCTCAGCATATGTTTTTAGTATGTAATACAATGGACTATTGAACAACACAGGATCTGAACTGCAAGGGTCCACTTCTATGCTGATTTTTTCAATAAATATGGCAGTAGTGTTAATGTATTTTCTCCCCCTTATGATTTTCTTCATAGTATTTTCTTCTCTCTAGCTTACCTGGTTATAAAAATATAGTGTATAATACATATAACATACAAAATATCCGTTAATCGACTATTTCCTGTTATTCCTAAGGCTTCTAGTCAACAGCAGGCTATTGGCAGTTAAGTTTTTGGAGAATCAGAAGTTAACAGGTGCATTTCTGACTGCGCAGGGTGGGGGTGTTGTTCAGGGTTAACGGTATGCGTATTTATTTGCCAACAGGATTTCACAGATCTTTGGTGGATTTCTTAGAAATCCTGCGTTCTAGACCAGTGCCATTAAATGGAACTCTGTGAAAAAAGGAAATGCACACTTTCCAACAATTTAAGTAATTAGAACCTGAGCTAGATGTGCCTACAGGGCACTTGAAATGTGGCTCATGCAACTGAGGAGCTGAAGGTTTTAAATTTTTCAACGTTTTTTACAGTGGTAAAATACACATAACATAAAATTTACCATCTTGGGCGCCTGGGTGGCTCAGTTGGTTAAGCGACTGCCTTCGGCTCAGGTCATGATCCTGGAGTCCCGGGATCGAGTCCCGCATCGGGCTCCCTGCTCGGCAGGGAGTCTGCTTCTCCCTCTGACCCTCCCCCCTCTCATGTGCTCTCTCTCATTTTCTCTCTCTCTCAAATAAATAAATAAAATCTTTAAAAAAAAAATTTACCATCTTACCCATCTTTAAATGCACACTTCGGCGATATTGAACACATTCACAATGTCATGTGACCGTCGCCACACCATCCATCCATCTCCACAGCTCTTTTCATCTTGTAAACTGAGACTCTATCCCCATGAAACAGTTAACTCTCCATTCCCTCTATCCCCCCACCCCCAGCCCCTGGCAATCACCATTCTACTTTCTGTCCCCATGATTTTGATGACTTTAAGTAAGTACAACCGTACAGTATTTGCCTCTTTGTGACCGGCTTATTTCGCTCAGCGTAATACCCTCAAGGTGACCCAAGTTGTAGCACGTGGCAGGATTTCCTTCCTTTTGAAGACTGACTAACATTCCACTGTGTGTAGAGACCACATTTTGCTTATCCATTCAGCAGTCAATGGACACTCGGGGGGCTCCCACATTTTAGCTACCGTGAATGTTACTATCAACACTGGTATACAAGGATCTCTACGAGGCCCTGCTTTCAATTCTTTTCGGTAAACACCAGAAGTGGGATTGCTGAGTCATCTGGTAATTCTGTATTTAAGTTTTGAGGAAGCGCCATACTGTTTTCTCTAGCAGCTGCACCATTTTACATTTCCCCCAAGAATACGCAAACGTTCTGATTTCTCCCCATCCTTGCCAATACTGTTATTTTCTGCGGGTTTGTTTTTTGTTTTTTTTTGATGGCAGCCATCCTAATGGGTGTGAAGTGGTATTTCACTGTAGTTTTGATTTGCATTTCCCTAGTGATCAGTAATGCTAACTATAGACCTTCTTTGGTTCAATGTTTTCATTTGATCTCATTGTAATTAGATTAAACTTAAGTGGCCGTATGTGGCTCGGGGCTGCCTACTGGACAGTGCAGCTCTAGACCACAGCGATTCCCGGGGTAATTTGGAGACCCAGGGCAGTAAGCACAAGGAGCTGTGGAGGCAGATGGACCAATTCAGATACTTTCTAGTTCTGTGGACTTAGCCAGTCACACTTCCCACACCGCAGTCTTTACATGTGTAAAACAGAGTTAGTACAACCAGATTACTTTATCTAAGAATGAAATAAAATGAACCAGCATGTATTCCGCCCCCGGGGTACAGTCTTAGCACACGGAGGAGAATCGAAGCCAATGGGGCATGCCTCCCCTCCTTTCCCAATGCCCACCGAAACTGGACACCTAGGAGTTGGCCTTTTCAGACACTTTCCCCAAGTGCACTGCAGTCCTTGCCAGAGAAATGGACTTTCAGTTCTAGGAAAGAAGGATCGTTAGCTCCCACAAAGAGAACCTCCAAACAGAGGGTGGACGGAGATGAAATCTGCAATCTCAGCCCTCTGATAATCAATGAGTCTGACTCTGTCCAGATTCAGACTTAGCTAATAACCAATAGGAAAGTGAAGCTACCAAACTTCCAATTCTAGAATTCCTGGCCATCTCCTTTGGGAAGCAGCCAAAAACAGACTATAGAGGGAGAATGTTTTAAGAAAAGTCTCTAAGTTCTGGATGTGATGCATGGCTCAGGGCAGTCCTGAGATGACTTTTGGGGCCAAGGCCTGGTCAGCGACCATGTGAGCCCCAGGCCCCCCCTTACCTGATGCTGCAGTGGTGGGGGTGCTGGCCGGCGCGGGCTGCGAGGGGCTGCTGCTTTCGGTCATCAGGCACGGGTTGCTGCCATTGCTCTCTCTCTTGACAAGCAGCTCGGCAGCGCTGGGCAGCGGGATGGGGTGGCTTATCCCCAGTTCTTCCTCCTGGGCCTGCTGCCTTCTCAGGGCCACCTGGAAGCACAGGGCAGCCCGTCAGCCTCCCGCGCTCCAGAATCACTTGCACAGCTTTGCCAAAACCCCCCGGAGCCCTGGTCACCCCAGATATCATGATTCATGAGCTCCAGGAGTATACAGGCTGAGATTCTCTCATTCTTTTTGAATGCTACCCAGGTAACCAGGATGTGCAGCCAAAGCTGAGAAATGGCGTCTAGCCCACAGTAGGTCAAAAAATGTCTGTTACACAAATGAGTACGTAGAGCAGAAACTAAGGTTGGCTAGGGAGGATCAGGAAAAACTGTAGAGTCAGCCAAGCAGAGGAGTTCCATCTGAAGAGAAGTCAGCATTGATAGATTAGGAAAGAAGGAGAATGGGATCGCTCACTCCTTCACACCACACATTTGTAAAAGGCCACTGTACTGGGGCCAGCGACCAGCAAGATACAGTAAGATTAGATTAGATCCCAAGGTACTCATTGTTTAAAAGCAGAAAAAGGAGGCAGGCAAACATGCAAAGGCAACTCAACACCAAATGTGGCAAAAACCATGGGAGAAGGACACATCAAGCCCACAGCAGGACTCTGGTGGCAGAAATGGCTTTAAGGGTAAGAATCTGCAGGAAGAGGTACTAGAAGAGGGCCTTGAAGAACAGAATGAGTAACACTTGCACAGGCAAGAATGAAGGAAGGGACACAACAATCCAAAGCAAGGAAGCAGGGTGGGCAGGAGAGGTAGGGGCTGCTTAGGAAACCCCAGAGCACCCCCCCCCCAATGGAGGAAGCATACAGAGCTGTAATAGCAGAAAGGGGCTGGAAGAGGGTGTTGAAGTCCCTGGAGAAGGAAGAGGCTGCAGGTAGAAAGAAAGGCAGAGGACAGATTCTCTATGGAAGGAGCGGAAAGTGAGGATGTAAGGGACCTAAATTACCTAAGAGACTCCTCATGGTCCCTCTTCAACTTATCTGCTTTTAAATAACATTGTTAAAGTTTGCGAAAAAAAAGTGTAAAGAAAATAAATTGTACTTTTGCCTACTACAAGTAACAAAAAAAGAGACTTTCTGTTGAAACTTGACTATTGGTGATAGTGAAACAGGAAAGTAAAACAGCTGTACCTCAGAGGCCAAAACAGAAGCCAAAAGTTGAAATCAAAATGGTAAACCAGAAACACAACTACTATTTGTTTTAGGAAAATTGTAGTCCAAACTTAGCAAGCTGATAAACTTACAAATAATTTTACTCATAACAAGAGTCTTCAGCTTACAAAAACATCCTTAAATAATCAATTAACATTACATGATTAAGCTTCAGTCTTGAATTTTTCTGTTATTAACCAAGTTTAGAAACAGAATATTAAGGATTTGACCAAAAAACAGCAACAAAAAAATACCTACAAATCTCTGAAATATGTCAATGCATGCTTATATCCCGATTTACACAAATCCCATACATGCACAAAATGCACAGGGTATTTATTTTACATGCCATAAACTAAGGACACTTTTATAAAGGTCTCTCAAAGATTTTAAGGAAAAGCTATTTAATAAGGGAAGGTGAGGGGGCAAGTGATTAAAATCCAATTATTTTATGGTCATACTTAAGATCAAATTCACACTATTTCGAAAAGAATGGCTGGTAGGTGGAATTTTACAGGATTTCATCTAGCACAGCACAAGCCTTCCAGGGTGGAAAATGTTGAAGTTTCGTATTATAGAAGTAATCCTGAGTCGCTTTTATTTTTTAACATAGCAAACAGCCTTTTTGCAAGTTGGTGCGCCTATTAATAAAACTTATTCAAAATGAATAGCCCTACTTAAATACATGTTTTTATTACATTTTGAGAACAAGTCTCCTCCCAAGCATACTCTCTGCACTCAATATTTAAGCCAACAACTCATGTTGAGACGATTTTTCTACGTACAAATACAACTTCAACGTCCCTAAGTCTTTTTCAGTAAACTCACTGTGATGCATTTTAACGCTACATCAGGATAATCTTTTCACCCACTACAGATTACGCTAAAAACCCATAAAAAAGCAGCTAAGGAAAACCTGTATGCCCATGATTGCACTTCATATATCCAGCTTAAAACACATTTTTAAAAAACGAGATGTCTATAAAAACCATAATCTTTAGGCATTTACACAGTCTTTGTTAAACACTCTTACATGAATTCTTTTCCACGAAGGATGTTTACACGTTCCCAGTGAAAAGTAGCGCATCGTTAGTAAACATTTCTTTGGTATCTTTTCATCTTAAATAAACTGTCTTAAAAGGAGGAAACAAATTTTAGCTGGAAAGAATGTATATTACTCTCTCCTAAAAAATCCTTTCAGAAGGACACCAAACGACGCGGACAATTTCGGTTTAAGATGCTAAATTCCTGTCCTGCTTAGGACGTTTTAAAAAGAACTACAGACGAACCCTCAAACCCGTGCCATTTCCCCCCCTGCGCTTCCTTTTAAAAATTCTTAAGTGTGTTTGAAAACCGACGCAGAGGAACTCGTACCTGAGTCAGGTCGAGGGGAGAAATTAGAAAGCTAATACTATCCCCGCGGCGCTCAAAATGGCTGAAGCGCGCGGCGCGGGCCCGCGGACGGCGAGCTCGGAAAGGGCGCCGGGAGCTCGGCGGGGACCACGCGGCGCCGGCGCGCGCTGCCGCGACTTTTCCAGAACCACGCGACGCGCACGGTACCCGGAAGAGCGGCGGCCGCCGTCCCCGAGAGTCGCCCGAGTTGGCGCGCTCCGCACCCTCTGCAGTGTGAACGCTCGTCTCTGCTCGGGGGCGGGGATCCTAGGGCCTCCCGAGGCGAGTGGGCTCCCCAACTCTCTGCTCCGACAGCGAGATCGGAGATCCGCGGGACCCCCCTCCCCCCGCCCCGCGGCGGAGCGACCCCGGCAACTCCCTGCTCTGAAAGCCGGAGCAGAGATCCTGGGGAGCTCCGAAGGCGCGAACCCCGCAACTCTGTGCTCTGAGAAAAGGATCGGAGATCCTAGGAATTCTGGGGACCTCCGAGGGCGCGAACCCCGCGACTCTGCAGGAGGGCGGGATCAGGGACTCCCGAACAGAGCGAACCCCGCAACTTGCTGTTCCCGAAGCAGGATCGGAGATCCTGGGGATGGATTCTTGGGACCTCCGACGGGGTGAACCCCCTAACTCTGGGGGAGGGCGGGGTCAGGGATCCCGGGACTCTCAACGGAGCGAACCCCGCACCCTCTGCTCTGAAAGAGGGATCAGAGGTCCTGGGGAAACCCAATGGGCCGACCCCGCAACTCTGCTAAAGGTCGGGGTCAGGGATCCCTCGGAGGCCGAGCAAACCCCGCAACCTCCCTGCCCCGCGGGCCGGATCCCGGAGGACTGCCGGCTCTGCGAGCCCGGCGTGGCGCGAATCTGGGAGCCCCGCGCGCCGCGCGCCGCGGCCGTCGGCGAGCTCCACCGCCTCTCCCCGGAACCCCGGCACCGCGTGGCTCCCGCCCGGCCCGGGGGACTTTAAGTTGGTGTCCGGACGCCCGCACTCACCTGCGCGGCCATCACGCGCTGTCTCTCAGCGATCAGGTTGCACTTCTTGCACTGGCAGTCCCGCCACATGCAGAAGCGCTTGTGGCCCTTGAGCGGCGACGCGTAGCCGTGGTTCCTGCATCGCGCGCACTTGGGCAGCCGCGGGGACTTCTTGCTCCCGGAGCCCGTGCCCGACGCCCCCGAGCCTGAGCCGCCGCCGCCGCTGCCCCCGGCGCCCGCGCCACCGCTATTCCCAAGCAGCGCCCCAGCCGCTTTGCCAAAGCCCCCGGCCTTGCCCTGCGGGGGTGCCCCGGCGGCGTGCGGGGCCTCCGAAGATGCAGAGGGCTTGCTGAAGGCGTCGTCGTTGGGCATGCTGCCCCAGCGAGAAGTGAGAGGACCCTCCGGGGCCCTCTCGGGTCTGGAGTGGCTGCAAGGGACCAGCACTGCCAACCGCGAGGCTCCCGAGGGGAAGGCGCAGAAGGCGTGTGCGCTGCAACCAGAGGTGCAGCCCGAGTGGCGAGGTCTGGACACACAACGCCTAGACTGGTGGGGGGTTGTGCCTTTTTTTTTCTTTTGGCGCGCGCGGCGCAGAACTTTTGGATACTTTTCAGAACGTTCCCGGGACTGCCTGGGCGGGAGAGGGCGCGAGGGAATGCAGCCACGCCCCCCCAACTCCAGCCACCGGGTTCCCGCTGGGAGCCAGCTTGCACTGGCTGCAAGCACCGAGGGCGTGGCTGCAGGGGGCTGCAAACGCGCCTTGAGGTGCAGAGCGGCCGGGGCTAGTGCGATCTCCGCGCTCTCCCAGGCGCCAAGGCGCACGGAGGGAGCTGAGCTCCCAGGTCAGGAACGTAGTTGTGCATCCTAGCGGTGCACGCTGCTTGGAAGAGGTGCAGACCACCCTGTGGGGTCCTCTAGCTCCCTTCCCCCATTCTCCACGTTAGCTCGGTAGGGCAGAGGTTGGCAGAAGCCAACTCGGAAAGCGGTTTCTTTCTCACCTAAGTATGACATTGAAGGCCTGAGAAAACAGAAATCTCTGCACTTAATCCACAAATAAGACCCTCAAGCGCTCCAAAAACTGGGTCTCTCTGTTCTCCAGTTATTCCTTCCTGCCCTTTGTGTTCATTCGTTCACAAGAGTTCTACTGCTGGCTCCAGGTAACTCAAAGGCATAGTTCCAGCCCCTGTTGCTTCTCACTGCAGGTACATAAAGTTTCTTGTCTTGAGGCAGCTTCACATAGAATCTGCAGGCACGTGACACTCAGCCTTTAAAAAACCTCATTGGGGTGGGACAGGGGGTGTACTTAACAGATGTAGACATTTATCAAAAATTCAGCCCACACTTAAGATCTGTGCATTGTGTGTAATTATACCTCTAAAAACCCTGAGTGGTCTTATAGCCTTCCCCTCCCCCCCCCCCCCCCACACACCCTGACCCCACCCCTGTGTGCCTCCTCTCTGTTCACTTACACAGCAAATCCATCCCTAAGGCCTGCTGATCAGATCATTTTTCTTTCCACACACCCACAATGTCCCTACAACACCAGCCCTTCCCTTGTCTGGATCTGCAGTACCTTCCAACTGGACTCCCTGTTTCTTAGTATTCCAGTATATTCCACAAAAACAGCAGCTGGCCCCATGCAGTGGCTTGGTATTGTTTGCCTTGTGAAAAGCAAAAGTTAAAGACCTAAGGCTGTGTTTTAAAGGACTTCAGTGATCTCCCTCTGCCTTTCTCAGCCTCACAGTTTCCAACAAGCTTGGAAGAGGTCATTGTTGGCCCTTTATCTGTTTTGCTCAGTGCCACTTCCCTAATCTCACAATGGCCCTTGTCCAGCCAGGGGGCTGCGCTAACATCTCTCCCCCACTCTCCTTGCTTTTCCCCAGTATTGGTTCTCAGGTTCCAAATTCCACGCCCCCATCCAAGGGGGGGTTCAGTCTGCAAAGGATGGAGGCCACCCCACTTGGGTTCTCATCAAGGTGGTTATCTGGTTACCCTCCCTTAGCAGATGAGCATTTTCAGCACTGAGCTCTGAAATCCTCCAACCTACTTTTCCCATTCTTATTCTGAAGCCCCCCCTCACAGGCTCTTTCCCTGAGCCTGCATTTTCTCCATTAGTGTTCTCTGGCTGAAAATTATTTCCTAAAGAAGCTTCTAGCTTTACACAATACCTCATATCCTTACCATCAAGCCAGTGAAGCTCTACCCTGGACAGAGGCCAGGATGCAACCATTTATCTCAAAATGGAACCTGTCAAATGATAACCATTATTTTGTTGAGGAATACTCCTAAATCTTCCATTAAAACACACATGCCAATTGCGATTAGCTGCCAATTATCCTTTTCCATATATTTATACTTTAATACATTAGTTAGTGCTGAATTATTCCCAAGGCCCAATCCAATTTAAGAGAATGAAGTAAATGCTGGAAACAGTGACTGTGGAGTCCCAAATTACAGGGGAGCACGTGTTTCTTAGGAGCCTCTTATCACTAGAATCTGTGATGGAGGGATTTAAGGCTACAGACAGTTTGGGGCTAGGAACCTGTGTGACCAAGGTATGAAAATGTAGAATGTGATGAAGTTAGTAGCCTAATAAAGTTTTTATTCATAAACCACAGAGGAGGTATCAGGCACAAGATGATCCAAAAGAGAAGTAGGGAGCCCTTAGGGACGAGCAGAGTGGTTCTGGATATTTTGAGTGGTCTGGCCCTGTTGTCTCCTTTCTTCCCTCTGCTCTTTCCAGAAACCAGATCTTTGAAGGCTGATGATGCAGATCTGTATGCACTGAGGTAGACAGATGGCCAAGACATGCTGATGAGTGTGGGGGGAGGGTCTGTTCCAAAACTTAGGGTTAGGCAAAGACCTCTTAGATATGACACCAAAGCACAAGCGATAAGAGCAAAAAGAAAAAAAAATGATAAACTGACTTTATCAAGGGGCGCCTGGGTGGCCCAGTTGGTTAAGCGACTGCCTTCGGCTCAAGGTCATGATCCTGGAGTCCCGGGATCGAGTCCCGCATCAGGCTCCCTGCTCATCAGGGAGTCTGCTTCTCCCTCTTCCCTCCCCCCTCTCATGGGCACTCTCTCTCTCTCTCTCTCATATAAATAAATAAAATCTTAAAAAAAAAACTGACTTTATCAAAATTCAAAACCTTTTTTTTAAGTGTAACTTTTTTTTTAAAGATTTTATTTATTTATTTGACAGAGAGAGAGAGATAGTGAGAGCAGGAACACAAGCAGGGGGAGTGGGAGAGGGAGAAGCAGGCTTCCTGCAGAGCAGGGAGCCTGACGTGGGACTCGATCTCAGGACCCTGGGATCATGACCTGAGCCGAAAGCAGGCGCTTCACGACCGAGCCACCCAGGCACCCAAAATTCAAAACCTTTGTACTTCTAAAGACAGCACTAAGAAACTGAAAAGCCACAGACTGGGAGAAAAATATTTGGAAATCATATATCTGATAAAGGACTTGTATCTAGAATATATTAAACCTCTTGTGATTTAATAAAAAATAAACAAACCAATCAAAAAAATGGGCAACATTTTGAATAGACATTTCACCAAAGAAAATATTCGAATGGCCAATAAGCACATGGAAAGATGCTTGATATCGTCAATCATTAGGGAAATGCAAATAAAAACAACAGTGAAGAATCACTGCACACCCCCTAGCATGGCTATGATCAAAAACACAGACAAACAGCAAGTATTGGCTAGGATGTAGAGACATTAGAATTCTCAGATATTGCCAGTGTGAATATAAAAACAGCACAGCCATCTTGGAAAACTTAACCAAATAATTTCACTCCTAGATATCTACACTTGGACATGAATATCCATAGCAGCATCACCCACTTGAAACAATCCAAATCCATCAATGCTTGAATGAATAAACAAAATATGGTATATACATCCCATGGACTATTATCTAGTCATCATAAGGGATGAGGCAGTGCTACATTCTATAGCAAGAATGAAACTTGAAAATGGTACACTAAGGAAAAGAAGCCAGATTCAAAATATTGTATGTTCCCATTTATATCAAATGTCCAGAAGAGGCAGATCACTATAGAGAAGATCACCAGGAGCTGGCTGGGAATGGAGAGGAAGTGCAGATGGGTATATGGGGTCTTTCTGGGGATGATGCAATGGTCTAAAATTGTATTGTGGTCATGGTTGCAAAATTCTGCAAATTTATTAAAATTATTGGTATGACTAAAATAAGAGAATTTTATGGTATATAAATTATGCCTTGGGGCACCTCGGTAGCTTGGTGAAGCAGCTGCCTTCGGCTCAGGTCATGATCCCGGGGTCCTGGGATTGAGCCCTGTGTTGGGGTCCCTGCTCAGTGGGAAGCCTGCTTCTCCCTCTCCCTCTGCCCATCTCTCTGCTCACGCTCTCTCTCTCTCTCTAATGAACAAAATTTTTAAAAATTATGCCTCAACAAACAAGCAAAAAACACCATGATATACAATGTGGTTCCATTTCTGACATAAGAACTAATGTGAATTTATATCTGCTTGATAGGCTCTTTAGCTCTCCCTGGGTTACCGGATTATGGGGGATAATCTCCTTATACTTTGTTTTGTTTTTATGTTTTTGCAAAGTCGATCCAGGTTCTGGCACCCTCCATTCTGCCTCTCCCCCCATGGCTGTGTGGTGAGGGCTGACATCTGGGTTGGGGCAGAGTCGGCCCAGCCTCAGCCCTGTGGTCAACCTCAGCTGGCCAGCATTCTTAGCATTAGAATTCGGAAACCAAGCTCATTGCACAAAAAATTATTACATGTTGTGCTTTCTAGTAATCATAGTTCTGGGGTGCTTACACTTTACTATCTGATTTTTAAAAACACTTGGCAGGCATTACTTTCACCATCAAAAGACACCAAATACCTTAATTTATTAGTGAGGGAGTATAGCATCATATTTAAATGCCTAGCTTTGAATCCCAGCTGTGTGACCTTAGACAAGTTTCTTAACCTCTCTGTGACTCAGTCTGCTTATTTGCAGTAGAAGGATAATAATAATATCTGCCTCAAAGGATTGTTAGAAAGTTAAATTAGTTAATACTCATGAAGTGCTTAGAAAAGTATCTAGCACCCAGTAATAAGTCTGTTGTTATTGTTGTTGTTGTTATTGTTATTATTATTATTTCCATATTGGAAAGAAAAAAAGAGTGAGAGAAAGCAGGGTACTTATACATATAACCTTCCACATGTTAGTATAATTTAGCGGGGGTGAGGAGCTGTATTAGAAAGCATCAATGATAAATTTCATCTACTTTGCATTTTGTCCATGGAAAGCAGTCCTAGCCCCTGGTCTTGGTGCAACAGGTCACAGGGAAAATTCTCTGTGGTGCTTCTGACCCTATATACGAAGCTAGATACTATATGAGTCAAATTATTCAGCTCAAGGGTCGAGTGTGGAGCCCTCAGTCCGCTGGCCTGAACTAAGGACTCGGTGTACAGCTGTTTGGGGGCAATGCCCCACGGGATGAGCAGTAGGAATCTAGGCAGGAGTGAGCACGGTAGAGCCCCAGGCACTGCATGCAGGAGAAAGACAGCCCCAGGGATGTGGTCCCACAGGATCTGAGCAGGCACCAAGCGGAAAACAGGACCTTCTAGGTCATGGGAACAACGGATGGGAGGCTGGACACTGGGAGTGAGCCTGTGGGTTGGGGGAGAGGGTCCAGGCATGCGAGTCTGGAACAGAGGAGTCAAGCTGGAGCCCAGCAGGAGATAAGGGTGGAAAGATATGGTGGCACCTTGCCTGCCAGTGAGGAATTTGGCTTCTATCCTATAGGCAAATGGAGAAGAATAAAGGTTTTTGTCCTTGAGGTGTTTGAGAAATAAAAGTGGCGGGTCTGCCAATTGCTGGGTGATGTGAACAAGCCACTTAACCTCTCTGGTCGCTATGAGGAGATGACAATATCGGAGGGTTCAGAGTTATTTGCAAGATGCCCAGGACCATGCCTGGCACACACAGATGGAGGATAGAGGATGGCAGTCAGCGAGCGTCCTGGAAAGCGTGGCTGCCTGTGTTCAAGTCCTGGCTTTGCCGCTTACCAGTGACGTGCTGCTCCTGGGCAAGTCCCTCACCCTCTCCGAGCCTCCCTTTCTTCATCTGGAAATTGGAAAGGACCTGAGAATTATCATAATGCAATGACTAACATATGTAAAGGGCTTGGGTCAATGTGTGCAAGAGACTGAGCACAATCTTAGTGTGAGCAGTTGATTCAGAATACCACAGCAGGAAGCTTGAACCACCAGCAGAAGGTGGGGGGAACTAGGAGGCGGCTTCTAGATCTGAGCAGTTGGCTAGTTCTTCCCGAGTAAACTGTTCCCAACAAGGTCAGTAATTAGGAGCCCAGCCTGGAACTTGGAGATGAGGAGCAGAAACTCTGAGTAGCAAGCATCTGTCACAAAGTACACTGTCCACACATTATCTGAGCATCTGGGGCCCGTCTCAGGCCCTAAGACTGAAGGAGGCAACAAGGTGGCACATCAAAAGCAGGCCGAAGAACATGGGTGGGAGCCCACGGGAGGGAGGAGTCAGCACCCAGGGAGGAGGGCTCTGTGTTACTCAGGGCTGAGGCTTACTGCCTGCAGGGGACCCCCCCACCCGCCTCGGGGCATCCCTGTTTTCTAAGACTGTGCAATGATTGATTTTCACAAGTAATGCCCCCGTGAGTTAGCAACAGAAGTTTAAATCATGTTCTATTCCTTACCTTTAAGAAAAGAATATAAATATTTTATCATTTTTCCCATGGAAGAATTGTTAAAATGTAAACGTTATGACATTTAAAGGGAAAGCTTAAGTTATCTAGAAAAAAGAAAAATCACTCAACTTGAAAGTTAAACGAAGTGATCCACAGAAAATGCACTCAGCCTCCAGAGAAAGTAAAAAATGTATTCTGAAGATAATTGTAGATGACTTTTCAGTATTAACTGCTGTTCTGAGATTGTCAGCAGCATACTGACCCTTTTATATTAACCTAAAGGAAAAGAAATGGCTTGCCATCGTAAGTTTTTCTTGTGGGATCAATTGCTTAAAATTACAAGAAGAAATTTGGTTAAAAATATTTATTTTAGGGACACCTGGGTGGCTCAGTTGGTTAGGTGTGAACTCTTGGTTTCTGCTCAGGGTATGATCTCAGGGTCCTTGGGTGGATGCTCTCCTCCCTGGACTCCCATTCAGTGGGGAGTCTGCTGGACAGTCTCTCCCTCTGCCCCTCCCCCCACTCGCCCACGTGCTCTCTTGCTCTCTCTCTCTCTCTGGAATGAATAAATAAAATCTTTTAAAAATAAAGAGCACAAGCAGGGGCAGTGACAGGCAGAGGGAGAGCAGGCTTCCCACTGAGCAAGGAGCCCGATGTGGGACTCTACCCCAGGACCTTGGGATCATGACCTGAGCCCTGAAGGCAGATGCTTAACGGACTGAGCCACCCAGGCATCCTAATAAATAAATCTTTAAAAAATATATGTATTTTAGATGGTGATTAAAGAGCACACTTACCATGATGAGCACAGAGTAATGTATAGAATTGCTGAATCACTAAATTCTACCCCAAAGGTAATATTACACTGTGTGTTAACTAACCGGAATTTAAATGAAAACCAAAAACAGTAACAACAACAACAACAACAAAAAAAACCCCACAAAAAAACCTTATTAAAAAAAGTAAAATGTTAGGTTCAAAAAAATTTGTTTTACAAAGTTTAATTAGGTGGAGAAAGAATAACAATATACCTTTAATGTTTGAGATTTATAAAGAGCAAACACATTCAAATTGCTATTTTAGGTTTTAACTTACAAATGCCTTCTTTCAATTGACCATTTAAAAACAAAGGTGTCTACTTTTTAATTTTAACAATCCCCCTGAAATTACTGTCTATTTATTTAAGTACTTTCTCATACAGCTAATGTTCTGGTAAATTGAGGCTCTTGCAAGGTTTTCCTGTGCCTTCTGCTGTGATAGTTTTAAAAGACCAGAGGAAACAGTGAACACAAATCCTGAAATAACATTTCATTTAAGAGTTTCAAATGAATTGGAAGTTAAAATGTATATCAACAAAGGTGCTCAGATACATCTCCCATTGGGTTCAATAGCCACTATCTTGCTGATTTCTCAGTTTGCTAACAAAATAAAAAGAAGACAGATAGATTCACAATGCTAATACTGCCAAATAAATAACAATGTAAGTATGCCTGGATTTTCACCATAGGCCTTTCACATGAGGCAGAAGCACTGAGAATAGTAAAATGAATATTTTGTGGCTGATTCAAAGTTTAAAAATTGAAACCTTGGGCGCCTGGGTGGCTCGGTTGGTTGGGCGACTGCCTTCAGCTCAGGTCATGATCCTGGAGTCCCGGGATCGAGTCCCGCATCGGGCTCCCTGCTCAGCAGGGAGTCTGCTTCTCCCTCTCCCGCTCCCCCCTCTCGTGCTCACTCTCTCTCTCTCAAATAAATAAATAAAATCTTAAAAAAAAAATTGAAACCTTTAGTAGACACATATATCAGTTATTATGTGCTTTAGCAAGCTTCCCCCCCCACCCCAAAGAAGACCTTGTCAGGTTTCCACTTTCCCAACAAATAGAAGAAAACTATACTAAGGTTTAGAGATACATTATAAAAAGAAAAATTCATCTAATCCCAGAAGAATGATGGGTCAAGAAGCTAGACAGGGAGGATGACTATGGCATTTGATGCCAAGATTAGGTTAGACTAACCCTAATCATTATAATTATTGGCACAAATTTTTATTTATTTATTTATTTTTTAAAAGATTTTATTTATTTATTTGAGACAGAGAGAATGAGAGAGACAGAGAGCACACGAGAGGGGGGAGGGTCAGAGGGAGAAGCAGGCGGGACTCAATCCCAGGACTCCAGGATCATGACCTGAGCCGAAGGCAGTCGCTTAACCAACTGAGCCACCCAGGCGCCCGGCACAAATTATTTAAAAATTACCTGCAGGGGCGCCTGGGTGGCTCAGTCCATTGTGGCTGACTCTTGATTTCAGCTCAGGTCGTGATCTCGGGGTCATAGGATCAAGTCCCGCGTCGGGCTCTGCTCTCAGTACAGAGTCGGCTTCAGAGTCTCTCTCTCCCTCTGCCCTTCCCCCACCTCTAAATAAATAAATAAAATCTTAAAAAAAAAAAACTACCTGCAACTATAAAATGACAAGAAATAATTATTTATATATTTCTATACTACTATCAGTGAATAGTCCCTCTTCCCTGGGACTCCAAGGAGAGAGTCCTTGGTTGGGGCTCTGCCAGCCCACAGCTGGATTTGCCACCACAAGGCGGGCACCATCTTTATGCAGGGCCCCTGCCAGCTAGTATGTTTGCCCTATGTGACTGCCATCTTGTACCCGTGCACTGGTGTGGAGGGGGTCCTGGGCGGCGCAAAGAAGCTTCTCCCTGCTCCCTTTCAGGCCCTACTTCCTGCCCAGAAGGCAGGTAGTGTCTGTTTCCCCCCACCCACCCCCACACACTGTGAACTCAAAGGGGTCTCTGCCAGAGAATATGCATAATCAACTGCTGTAGACACTAGCACAGTGGTGTTGGAGGTGGTGGGTGGTAGGAGTAGAGGGTGGGATTGGTAGCCTTATACTCAGTGAACACTACTGATACGCTCTGAAGTAGGGGTACCAGATAAAATACATAAATATTGCATGGCACATACGTACACTAAAAACTATTTCTCCTTGTTGATCTGAAATTAAAATGCCACTGGGTGTTCTATATCTTTTATTTGCCAAATATGGCAACCCTACTTTTATAAGTCCTGGGAAATACCATTTCCCCAAGTCCTCTTAGGAATAGGAAATAAAAAAAAAAAAAAGCACATTTTTTTTTTTAAAGATTTTATTTACTTATTTGAGAGAGAGAGAGAGAGAGAGCACGAACACTCCCTGCTGAGCAGGGAGCCAGATGTGGGGCTCGATCCCAGGACCCCAAGATCATGACCTAAGCCAAAGGCAGACGCTTAACCAACTGAGCCACCCTGGCGCCCCCCCCAAAAAACCACTTTTGGATTGGGGTCCTCCAGCTAGATCTCTGTAGGCCAGATTCAGATGACCGTATGTTTGCTAGAGCCTGTAGGCTAAGAATGGGTTCTACGTTGTTTTTTTTTAAATTTTTTTTAATACTTTATTTATTTATTTGACAGAGATAGAGAGCACAGGCAGGGGGGGCGGCAGGCAGAGGGAGAAGCAGGCTCCCCACTGAGCAGGGAGCCCGATGTGGGGCTCAATCCCAGGACCCTGGGATCATGACCTGAGCCGAAAGCAGACGCTTAACCGACTGAGCCACCCAGGTGCCCGGGCTCTACGTTTTTAAATGGCTGGAAGAAAATGAAAAGTAGAATTTTTGTGACACAGGAAATTATATGAAATTCAAATTTTGGTGCCTATAAAGTTTTATAGGAACACAATTACACCCACTCCTTTATGTGCTCTCTATAGCTGCTTTGGAGATAGGAGGGCAGGGCCCAGGAGCTGCAACAGAGGGTGTATGGCTCACAAGGCTTAAAATATTTTCTATCTGGTCCTGTTACCTAAAAAGAGTGTGGGGCGCCTGGGTGGCTCAGTTGGTTGGGCGACTGCCTTCGGCTCAGGTCATGATCCCGGAGTCCTGGGATCGAGTCCCACATCAGGCTCCCGGCTCGGCGGGGAGCCTGCTTCTCCCTCTGACCCTATCCCCTCTCATGCTGTTTCTCTCTCTCTCTCTCTCAAATAAATAAATAAAATCTTTAATAAATAAATAAATAAATAAATAAATAAATAAAAAGAGTGTGAATCCCTGGTATGGACTTCCATTTGTTTTTGAGGTTCCCAGTATGATTTTTCTTTTTTAAGACAACATTGCAAAATGGGATAATACATTTGGAGGTGCATTCAAAGTCTTTTGTGGACAGCAGGCTTGGTCTAAAATGATGGACCTGTCTTTGCCCCTCAGGTTCCCTCCCTCCCACCAGGCCCCTCCTGGCTGGTGGGTTAAAGGAGGAATACGACATAGACCCTTTCTTGCCAGAGCTCAGGATTACCAGGGAAGACAGTCACATAAATAAAGTGTTGGCTGGATACGTACTAAGGAACTGTATCAAGCCTGGGGAGGAGAGGAGTCATGCCAAGCAGGCAGGGAGGGCAAGACTCTTTCAGCCCAAAAGGAGGATAAAAGTACAAATGCATGCAAGCCTAGCATCTACTCCAGACTCGAAGAAAGTGGAGAGAAGTTAAGCAACAATTAACAAAATTTGCATAGAGCTTTCCTCAGGTCCAACACAGATACAAGTGCTTTCTCTGTTAATTCACTGAACTCTCACAAGGGCTTCTGACATAGGTCCTGTTTACCTCCACATTATAAATGAGGAATCTGACGTCCATGGAGGATAAGTGGCTTGCCCAATCTAAAAAAAGGAGAATGTCAGGAGATGCACCCAGGCTCACATTCTTGACCACGTTAAGAAAGATCCAGCTGCGGGGTGCCTGGGTGGCTCAGTTGGTTAAGCGACTGCCTTCGGCTCAGGTCATGATCCTGGAGTCCCTGGATCGAGTCCCGCATCGGGCTCCCTGCTCGGCGGTGAGTCTGTTTCTCCCTCTGACCCTCCTCCCTCTCATGTGCTCTCTCTCATTCTCTCTCTCTCTCTCGAATAAAAAAAAAAAGATCCAGCTGCTCATCCGTTGTCCCTCATAAAGCAGCAGGGGAACAAGGGGGTTGTGGGAACAGAGAGGTGGGATGTTTCTGGGTCCCAGGCTTATCATGGACAAGTGTGCTGTGAAAACTAGTAAAGGGAAACCTCAATTTAAAATGGAGATGGGGGAACACCAGCATGGCACAGTTAAGCGACCAACTCTTGATTTTGGCTCAGGTTGTTATCTCAGGGTCCAGAGATAGGGCCTCGCTGGGGGCTCTGCTTGGGATTCTCTCTCTCCCGCACCCTCTGCCCCTCCCCCTGCATGCTCTCTCTCTAAAATTAATAAAACTTAAAAAAATTAAAAATAAGATAAAATAAAATAAAATGGAGTTGGGAAGCCAGAAGGGAGAGCTCTGGGGCCCTACCACGTGCAGACCCCAAGGGGAGGAGACAGTACCTTGCATTCCGAGCAGGAAGAGACCTATACTTTGCTACTCCACCAGCAGGAAGCAAGATATTCTCCTTGCCCAGAAACAGCCCAGCCAATGAGAGGCAGTCACAACTCGGCCAATGAGAGACAGTCACAACTCGGCCAATGAGAGGCAGTCACAACTCGGCCAATGAGAGACAGTCACATCTCGGCCAATGAGAGACAGTCACAACTCGGCCAATGAGAGACAGTCACAACTCGGCCAATGAGAAGCCACTATATTTGGAACTGCCGGTTTACTCCAATTGGTATTTTGTTTATAACAGCCCCTCCCAACTCCCCCCTACCCTTTATAAAAAGGTGTTCCTCTCGTCTGTTGTCAGACTTGCCTATTGTTTTCACCCAGTTTTTGTGTGCTGAATGCCATTCTCTGCTGTTCCTAAATAAACTTGTTTTTGCTGGTAAAATAATGTCAGTTTATTTTTTAAGGTGAATAGTGTGAACAGTGATAGCAACTTAATTAGGGTGATCTGCACTGAGCACTGTTGAAGCCAAAGCAAACGAGGCAAAGGGGCAGGTAATTAACGCCTATTTGCAAAGCAGATGAAAAAATGCTGTAGAAAATCAGAGGAAAGGAGAGGAAGATTCCTGTTCATCAAGGAGTTATGACTGGTGTCAGAGCATCTGGCTTTGAGCTGGTCTTTTGGACACTCGGAAACAAGGGGTGTGAAGTCTATGAGAGTCTTTTCCAGTGCTGTTTTTGTTTGGTCTTGCTCACAGCTGTATCTCCACCACCTAGCGCAGGACCTGTGATGCCCTAGTGGCTCATTAATGTTTGTTGAATGAATGAGTGGATTTTTTAAAAAGATTTTATTTATTTATTTGAGAGAGAGTGAGAGAATATGAGCAGGGAGAGGGAGAAGCTGACTCCCCTACTGAGCAGGGAGCCCGATGCGGGGCTCTATCCCAGGACCCTGCGATCATGACCTGAGCTGAACGCAGATGCTTAACCGACTGAGCCACCCAGGCGCCTCCACTGAGTGGATTTTAAAATAGGTACATATTTTTGAATGAGTAATACAGCCTTGGGGTTCGAAAGTTAAGAAATTAAAAAAGCTGGAGAATGAGGGGTGCCTGGGTGGCTCAGTCAATTAAGTGTCTGATTCTTGATTTTGGATTAGGTCATGACCTCAGGGTGGTTTGATTGAGCCCCGTTTTGGGCTCTGCACTCAGTGGGGAGTCTGCTTGACATTCTCTCCCTCTCCTCTGCCCCTCCCCCTGCCCTCTCTCTCTCTCTCTCAAATAAATAAATCTTAAAAAAAGCTGGGGCTTTTTTTCCTCTATATATAAAGATATATATATCTTTAAGTTTATTAATTTTTAGTAATCTCTACACCCATTGTGGGGCTCAAACTCATAACCTCGAGATCAAGAGTGACACACTCTTCTGACTAAGCCAGCCAGGTGCCCTTCACTGTATATATATTCTTTTTTTTTTTTTTTAAGATTTTATTTATTCATTTGAGAGCGAGCGAGTGAGAGAGCACGAGCAGGGGGAGGGGCAGAGGGAGAAGCTGACTCCCCGCTGAGCAGGGAGCCGGATGCGGGGCTCGATCCCAGGACTCTGGGATCATGACCTGAGCCGAAGGCAGCCGCTTAACTGACCGAGCCACCTAGGTGCCCCGGCTGTGGAGATTAAATTAAAGAAGAAAATGAGGTGCGGGACAGGGGAGGGAACCACTTCTGGCCTTCATTTCTCGTGCGGCTGGGCGGTGACCCTCAGAATTCTCCTGTGCATGTGCCCTCCACCCATTTACTCTCCCTCCCTTGCCGGGAACAACTGGATGATCTCGAAGTGGGCAACATGGTTGAAGCCTGAAAACATGATGCTAAGTAACAGACACCAGTCACAAAGGATCACAAATTGTAGGATTCCATCTATATGAAACGTGCAGAAGAGGCAAATCTAGGGTTGATGGTTTTCTTGGGCTGGGGATTGGGGGCAAATGGGGCAGGAGTGCTAAGGGTACATTTTTAGGGTGATGAAAATGTTCTAAAATTGATGAGGTTGCGCAATTGTCAATATACCCAAAACCAGTGAATTAATTGTATACTTTCAATGGGCAAATTTCATGACTTCTGAATTTTACTAAAATAAATTTGTTACTTAAAAATGCCCTGGAGAGCGATGCCTGGGTGGCTCAGTGGGTTAAGTGTCTGCCTTCAGCTCAGGTCAGATACTGGGGTCCTGGGATTGAGTCCTGTATCCGGCTCCCTGCTCAGCGGGGACTCTATTTCTCCCCGGCCTGCCGCTCCCCCTGCTTGTGCTCTCTCTCTGACAAATAAATAAAGAAAATCTTTTAAAAAATGCCCTGGAGGGAAAGCAAAGTAGAGGAGGAAGAAGGGACAGAAGGAGTCAGGAGCAGCCGAGAGAAAGGGCCACACTGAAGGTGCGGGTCCCATGTAACAATAGGCACCAAGGTCTAACCCTCAGTAGTGGCTCAGTCTCCAACTGCTGGGTGACCTTAGAAAAGCCCCTTCACCTCTCTGTGCTTTGCCTCATGAAATAATAAAAATGAAATTAAAAGAAAGAGGTGGAACTTAATGACCTAGGGTCTCTTGGCCACCTAAAAGTCTGCAATGTGCCTCATGCCTCGTGCTGGGGCTGGTGGGGGGAAGCCAGAGATGGGAGGAGAGCAGAGATACCGGCTGGACCTCTCCCCTCCTCTCTTTGCCCTGCTCTGCACCCTGCCCTCCCCTTGAACCCTAGGTCTTTGTTCGGCTTCCCTCAACCCTGGAAGTCCGTGCAAGCAGGGGAGAGTGTGAGGGCTGGGTCAGGTCAGGGTCACGAGGAGGCCCGGACAGGAGCCTCACCCACAGATACGATTCCACTTTCTGGGAGAGATGATCGACCTTGGGAAGGAAGGAACTTGGGAAAACGGATGCAGAGCCAAGGCAAACGCTCCAGGCAGAGAGGTGGTTTTCCATCTACTCAAAAGGACAGTTTGGCCATCATTAAGCTAATTAGCATCCTTCAGTATATGAGAGATCACGTAAGTGCATCATTTTTATTGTGGTAGGGTTTACATAAAAGGTACCATTTTAATCATCTTTAAGTGTGTGGTTCAGTGGCATTGAAGTACAGTCACAAAGTTGTGCAACCATCCCCACCATCCAGCTCTACTTTAACATTTTTAGATGGAAGTATAAGAAACAGAAACTGCAGGAATCCTAAGTGTTCCCCTCCATGACCGTCTACATTGTATATACCCAGATAACTGCCATCCAGATCAAGCTACACACTGCTTATAGAACTCCAGAAGGCTACCTCTTGACCCCTCCCATCGATGATAGTTTGTTTTTGCTAACTTTAACTCGTTGGGGGGAAGAAAAGTTCTTCTGCAAACAACTTAGGTGGTTTCGCAAATTGCATAGTCAGTATCTCCATGTTTCATTCCTGAAGGTTCAAGTCCCAGTGTACTGGGGCAGGAAGGCACTGTGCTAGGTCAGTGAACACACTGCTCTCCAAGGTTTGCTCGCCTTCAGCCGGCTGGAATCCCCACGCGGCGCATCCAGGGGCCAGTTCAGGGACTGAAAAGTTCTCGCTGGAATGTGCTCTAAATTCTCAGTGCCGATGGAACAAACCTTTCTGCGAAACAGAATGCAGAGAGATTTTCTTGCTGCAGGTAACCTGTTGGGGGACGTATCCAAACCTGTGACCCATCAGTGACGTCAAAATGTCTGCTGGTTCTACAACTGCCCTAAAGGGGGCATCGCCTCGCCCCCTTCATCATTCTGTAGCAGAAGCTGAAAGCTAAGGTTAGCATGAGCCTATGATTATTTTTTCAGATTTTAAAATTTAATTTCTTATGGCCATGTAATTGACAAAAAAAACACCCAACAACCCCATTCATTTTAGCTGTGCGCCAAAGAGGCTCCAGATCTGTACACGTTGCAAAATAATCACCACGATACGTGCAGTTAACGTCCATCGCCACACACAGCTACAATTTTTTTATTGTGATGGGAACTTTTAAGATCCACTCTCATAACAACTTTCAAATATATAATACGGTATTATTAACTATAGTCACCATGCTATACATTACATCCCCAGGACTTATTTTATGGCCGGAAGTTTGTACCTTTGACCACCTTCACCCATTTTTGTTTTCAGTGAAATCGAGGCGAGTGAAGGAAGAAGCAGAGGAGTTAGGGAGTAATTCATCAGACTAAGAAAGCTGCCTGTGGGAAACTCGGGAAAACAGATGACGAAGGAAGCTTGAAGGACAAATCGGAGAAGGATCATATAGATCCCAGATCCCAGAGAGAGAAAGAGATCACACAGCTCTGGTCAAGGAATCCAGAAGAAGGCAAAATCAACGCCCCGTTGATCTTCAGCTCCAACCTTCCTACCTGCAAACTGGCTTTGCATTTTGTTACCTTGGCAGGAAGCATGACCAAAGCTCCTGTGTTTTACTCACCACCGAGCCTAACACAGGGGCCTGCCACCTGATTAAGAGTCAAGGACTGGGGAGCAAAGGAGGAGGACCCAGCTGGGATTGCCCCTTTCTAGCTGGAGAAAATGGCCAGGACAGGGAGAGTGGGAGGCAAGCAGGAAGGGTCACCAGGAAAACGGTCACTTCTTAGAGTGAGCCGGACTGGTGCTGGACTTCCAGGGGTAGGCACAGAAGTACATGGGACAAGGAGATAAGCCTTAGGGGTTTTTTTTTTTGAAGCTAGGGGGAAAAAGTCGTAATTATGTGTGGTGACAGAGGGTAACTAGACTCACATGGTGATCACTTCACAGTATATACAAATACCAACCCGTTATGTTGTACACCTGAAACTAATAGAATGTTACCTGTCAATTATATCTCAATCAAAATAAATCAGAGCAAGGGAAGTAAACAGAATGAATGAGGCAGAAGCGCCCAGGGAAGATGGAAAAAAAAAAAAGCCTTTTCTTTAAACCAGTGGGAAGGGGCGCATGGGTGGCTCAGTGGGTTGAGCTGGAGCTTCTGACTCTTGATTTCCATTGGGGTGGTGATCTCGGGGTCGTGACATTGAGCCCTGAGTTGGGCTCTGTGCCGAGGCTGCTTGAGATCCTCTCCCTCTGCCTCCCACCCCTCTCTAAATAAATAAAATCTTTAAATAAATGAGACTAAGGCAAAATACAAATCTAAGAAAAATTTAAAAAAGGGAAAGCAAGGCATAGATTGGGATTTTAAATGTTTAGCCTTTTTGGCAGAAAGTGGGGAGTAAATGGAACCATACCCACAAGTGCTGAATTTCCTTGGCAAATCAAAACCACGGAGATGGGGTTTTTTAAGCGAATGCTGTAAGCTTTCCGGCCACAGCAAAATGAATGTAATTTGGTTTTCCTAAAAATAAATTCTGATTTTTAGAATTTATTAAGCTTTTCTGTGTGACTTAATACATGATCAACTTGGGGGCATGTTCTACAGTTATTTAAAAAGACTGTGCTCTACTAGGTATTTACCCCAAAGATCCAAATGTAGTGATCCCCAAGGAGCACGTGCACCCTGATATTTATAGCAGCAATGTCCACAAAAGCCAAACTATGGAAAGAGCCCAGATGTCCATTGATAGATGAATGGATAAAGAAGGCATGGTATATATACAATGGAATATTACTCAGCCATCATAAAATGAAATCTTACCGTTTGCCATGACGTGGATGGAACTGGAGGGTATTATGCTAAGCAGAATAAGTCCATCAGAGAAAGACAATTATCATATGATTTCACGCATATGGAATTTAAGAAACAAAACAGAGGAGCATAGGGGAAGGGAGGGAAAAATAAAACAAGATGAAATCAGAGAGGGAGACAAACCAAAAGAGACTCTTAATGCTAGGAAACACGAAGGGTTGCTGGAGGGGAGAGGGGGAGGGGGATGGGGTAACTGGGTGATGGGCATTGAGGAGGGCACGTGATGGAATGAGCACTGGGTGTTGTATGCAACCGATGCAGCACTGAACTCTACCTCTGAAACTAGTAATACACTGTATGTTAATTAATTGAATTTAAATTAAATTAAATTAAATTAAATTTAAAAAGTAAAAAGACTGCTAATTCTGGGAAGTGTGAAGTTTGAACATACGCTCAAGCTTGAACATATATTCAAGTTCATTTTGTTTTCATATACTCTACATCTTTATGCCCATGTGATCTGTTGATGTCTGAGGTCAATGTGCTCAAGTGTCCCTACAACCAGAAACACACATCTGTTCATTTCACCTCTTGTATTAGTGGGGTTTTGCTGTATATAATTTGAGGCCATGGCTCTGGGGGCATAAAGACTCATGAACTCATGATTATTACATATTCTCAGTGGATTATGCCTTTAATGGAGAGTAAAATATCTCTCCTGGTCCCTTGTAATGATTTTTTTCTTGAATTTTGTTTTGTTCAGATCAATATTTTCTACACCTGATTTTGCTGTCCTGGTGTATCTTTTTCCACACAAGATTCTTTCATTTCTACTTTATAGAGCAAAGTGAACCAACATCAAAAAACATACCCACAACTTGAAAATTTCCATTAGTTGGTTTTTTTTTAAAGACTTTATTTATTTGAGAGAGAGAGAGAGAGTGAGAGAGGGAGAAGCAGACTCCCCCCTGAGCAAGGAGCCCGATGTGGGACTCGATCCCAGGACCCCAGGATCATGACCTGAGCCAAAGGCAGATGTTTAACTGACTGAGCCACCCAGGCACCTCCCATTAACTGTTTTTTAAAACAACTTTATTGAGGTATTATGAGGTAAAATTTATAAGCTATGCAATTCACCTGCTCCCAGTGTACAACTGAGTGATTTTTAGTGCATGTACAAGCGATGGGCTCATCACTGCAGTCCGGTTTTAGAACATTCTCATCACACCAAAGAAGTCCCTTGTGTCCATTTGCAGTCACTCAGCACAAGGAGCCAATAATCTACTTTCTGTCTCCACAGATTTGCCTTTCCTGGACAGCTCATAGATGGAACCGTATAATATGTGGCCTTTTGAATCTGTCTTCTTTTACTTAATGCAATAGTTTTGTGGTTCATCCATGCTGAATAGTATTTGACCGTATGGAACTCTGTGGAACACCACTGTATTCATATGTATGGAACATTTAGTTCATTTATTAACCTGTCGGTGGACATTTGGATTTTTTGACTATTATGAGTGATTCTACTATAAACATTTACATACAAGTCTTTGTAAATGCGTGTATTTTCATTCCTCTCAAACAGATCCTAGGAGTGGAATAGCTAGGTTACATGACAATTTTATATTTAACTTTTTAAAGAAATGGCCAAATTGCTTCCCAGAGTGGCTCTCCTGTTTTACCTTCTCATCAGCAATGTATGAGGGGTCTGGTTTCTCTACGTCCTCTCCAATGCTTAATGATTTCTGCATTTTTTATTATAGCAATCCTAGTGGGTGTGAAATGTATCTCATTGTTGTTTTAAACTTCCATTTTCCTGCTGACTAACGGTGTTAAGCATCTTTGTATGTGCCTATTGATTATTCCTATACCAACTTTGGTGAAATAACTATTCAAATGATTTGCTCATTTTTTAATGGGGTTATTTGTCTTCTTATTATTGAGTTTTAAGAATTCTTATTCTAGGGTACCTGGCTGGTTCATTTCGTAGAGCATGTGACTCTTGATCTCAGGGTTGTGGGTTTGAGTCCCATGTTGGGCATAGAGCCTAATAAAAAATAATAATAATAATTCTTATTCTGGATACAAGTCCTTTATGAAACACATGATTGGCAAATACTTTCTCCCAGTCTGCAATTTGTCTTTTCATTTTCTTAATGGTGCCTTTGGGAGTGTAAAACTTTTGAATTTTGGTCAAGTCTAATCTATCAGTTTTTTTCTTTAATGTCTTGTGCTTTTGAGTGCCAAAGCTAAGAAATTTTGCCTAGCTCAAAGGAAAACCTGGTTTATCCAGTTGGAGGGTAAGTTGCTCGCAAATAAGAGGTGACATTTCTAGGTATTTTTTTTAAAGATTTTATTTATTTATTTGAGAGAGAGAGCACACAAGCAGGGGGAGTGGCAGAGGGAGAAGCAGGCTCCCCGATGAGCAAGGAGCCCAATGTTGGACTCGATTCTAGGACTCTGGGATCATGAACTGAGCTGAAGGCAGATGCTTAATTGACTGAGCCACCCAGGCATCCCCATTCTGGGTATTGATGTGATTTTAGAATTAGGGTTTCCAGAATGCTTGTTGAAGTACATATTTGAATTCATGTCTGATGAGAAATCATTTTTTAGCTTCTTTGTTTTTGACTCTGGGGATTTCCCTTATTTTCTGGTCAGCTATGAATTTATAGGACATTTATAATACTCAATCCAGAATTTATAAGTCTTTCATTGTGGGAAGTTGTTCCAATATCTATTCTGCCTTTTCTTTTCTTCTTTCATTTCTTTTGGAAGTGAGAATCAGCCAAGAACCATGTTTTTATCAGCCGTCACAGTTTCCTCAATAACCAATTCAGTACCATACAGAGGCTGGATGCTCAGTCATACATAATGGTCACATGAATGTCCATGCTATTGCCAAGAGAAAACATATTAGCACAGGAAAATGGGTTTGTGTACCTTCTTTTAATTTCGAATTGGTGCCAAATTCATTGTCCCAAGGGAGGTGACACATGGTGGGAGGTTTAGTGAAGAATAGGGAAGACTGGGTGGGGTGGTGGGGGGGAGGTGGGATTCAAGAACACAGAGAGCCGCTCAGGAAGGCCATGCCCAGGCAGGCTCCGCAGGGTCCCCAGGAAAGGGGTGGGCGTGTCCCGGGAGACAGGTCACTGCAGGTCAAGGTCACTGTTGTTCACGAGAGAGACTTCTGTCAACCCTACCCCAACTTCTGCGAATTTTTGTACCAAGGGCAGTTTCTTGAGTGTCATTTTTCCCACTGAGCAAGTCTCTGAAGTTTTGTTAAGAAGATTAAGCGTGTTGTGAACAGGAGTTAAGCTTTCTTTCCTCCTTTTGTGTTTTTAAGAATCCAGGGTCCTTCTGAGGAAATTGGGAAGGGAAAATAAACCCCAGCTTTTTCCTTCGAGTTCTGGGGAAGAGATCTTAGAAGGAACAGGCATGTTTATTCATTTTTGATAAATATTTGTTGAACGTCTCCTAAGTTCCAGGCCCCGTGCTGTGAACACAGCAGATGAGGAACAAGCCCCCTGGAGCTTCCATTCCAGGAGCAGAGATAGATGTTTTACCAAGAATCACAGAAATAAATATCTGTGTACAGACTAGGAGGAGCGTTACAAATGAATCCACTAAAGGGTGCAGGGACAGATTGTAACCAGGGGCTGATACAGATAGGAAACCTAGGAGGGCTTCTCTGAGGAGGTGACTCTATGCAGAGACCTGAAGGATGAGCCCAAGTGGTCAGGCCAACGTGTGTGGAGGAAGAAACAGCTAGAGGAACAGCGGGTGTGCAGTCTCTCATCCGTGATAACCTCTGCAGAAAATACTGGGGCTTTTGCTTCATTATAATAAGACCTGACATTTGGTGGCACTTCCTGGCTTCCTGAGTGTTTTCCCGGAGTGGGGCAGGCTGGCACCGTAATCACCACTCAGGATGAAGGAGCCCAGGCTCTGCGCCGTCCCGTTCCCCGCCCAGCTCACACCTGGAAGGGAGGACGGAGCTGGAGGCTGTGCTCTGGTTGTTTTAAAGTAGCTCATGTTGAAAAGGAAACTTTGAAAGGTCCCCAGACACAAGTGGTTTTATTTCAGGCAGCAGTCTGGCAGCTCATTTGATGCTCAACAGAAATAACTAGCCGTTTCTCGAAATAAATGGCATTTTGAATAGGACAGAGGCCTAGGAGGAAGAGGCCCTGGCTGTAGATTTAACTGTAAGTCATCATCATAAATATAACTTGTTTCATCAGGCCTGTAATAAGGTTCTTCTGGGCAGAATGAGCTAGGAGGCGGCTGTGGCGGGTGCGGGGTTGAGTAATGGGCACCAGACTACTGACAGCATCACACATTTCTATGGAAATTACTTTTAGTATTGAGTTACTACAACTTAATGGCCACATTTTTCTAAAGATTGGCTAAATCATAGAACACAACCTCCTCTCATCATTCATAAAATTAAAGATGGAACAGCAAAAAGGGTCGAATCCAACGCAGTCAAGGAAGAACACTATGTCACACCTTTGCTTTCCTCGCTAGAGCTGTTAAAATACGTCCACAAAAGGATCCAAGGTAGTGTTCCTCACCTTTGTCGTTCATGATCACCCCCGAAGGAAAAGAATTTAATTTAATAAATGCAAATCAATTAAGCTTAAATAAGATACATTCTATAATGTGAAACACATAATGTGTAATTTAATTTCTTCCTAATGAGAGGAATTAAATAAATGGTGCGGAGTAGGATTTCATCAGATAGAGTTTGACTTTGGTGGAACACAAGTCTTTGTAATGTCTAGGAATTTCTTTGTCCCCCAGGAAATCAATTTTTACCTCTCTTCCTCTTGAGAATTCATGACCTAAAGGAGAAGCAAGGAAAGAAAACACACACGCGCGCACACACACACAAATGATAGAGCTACATTACCCTGTTGTCTCTAAAGGATGACACTACATGGAATTCGAATGGTCATTGTGCTGGTTAATGTGTCAACTTGGCTAGGCTATGGTGCTCAACTGTTTGATTAAACACTAGTGTACATGTTGCTGTGAAAGTCTTTTGTAGATGTAATTAGTATTTACAATCAGTTGACTTAAGTCCTTGTTGTGGGTGGGTCTCATCCAATCAGTTGAGGGCCATAGGAGCAAACACAGTTTTCCCTAAGAAGGAATTCTGCCGGGGCACCTGGGTGGCTCAGTCGGTTAAGCATCAGATTCTTGGTCTTGGCTCAGGTCATGATCTCAGGGTGGTGAGGCTGGGCTCTCTGCTCTGCATGGAGTCCGCTTGTCCCTCTCCCTCCCCCTCTGCCCCTCTTCCAGCTCTCTTTCTCTCTCAAATAAATAAATAAAATCTTAAAAAAAAAAAAAAGAAAGGAATTCTGCCCACTGGCTACAATATAGACACCCGGGCAGGCGTCCAGCCTGAGGGCTGACCCTACAGATTTCTGACTCATGACCTCCACAGCTGCATTGGCTACTTCCTTAAAATAAATCTGTTGCTCTCTCTCTCCCTCTCTTTCTCTTTTATAATTCTATCATCTATCCATGTATCTATCTATCTAAAATCTTGATTTCAAAGGGAAAATAAAATTGAGTGCCTCCTATGTGATCGCCATTCCGCTATCCCTGGACCATCCTAACGGTGCTGCAAGGTAGGGATAATCACCTCTGTTTCACCGATGAGAAAACTGAGACACACAAAGTTGACGTAAAACCTGCCCAAGCTCACGTAACCATGAAATGACAGAAAAGATCTGAACCAGGACTTCCTGACTTCCGAGCTCCCTGCTTTCCAGACAGCGCTTGCCTGCCCCCGACCCTGCCCCCCGTGACCCTCCCATAGCTCCCAGATCGCCAAGTAAATTGTTTCCGCTAAGCCTCCCAAGGCAGTGGGAACAGAAAGTGCTGAGCGGCTGACAGAGTCCATAGCTCCTACTGTGCATGGGATGCGTGGCCACGGCGGGAAAGTGTTTGCTTGTGTTATTTGTCTACTGTTCATAACAACCTTAGCAAGCACATCCTGCTGCTGTTTGCCTTTTTTTTTTTTTAAAGATTTATTTATTCATTTGAGAGAGAGAGAATGAGAGAGAGCACATGAGAGGGGGGAGGGTCAGAGGGAGAAGCAGGCTCCTCGCTGAGCAGGGAGCCCGATGCGGGACTCGATCCGGGGACTCCAGGATCATGACCTGAGCCGAAGGCAGTCGCTTAACCGACTGAGCCACCCAGGCGCCCTAGATTGACTCTTTTAATAACAAGTAAGGAGGTATCTTAACCTCGTTAGATGTAGGTACAATCTCTCAATATATCTGCAGTCTTTTTTATTTTATTTTTTATTTTTTAATTTATTTTTTATTTTTAAAGATTTTATTTATTTATTTGAGAGGGAGAGAGAATGAGAGGGAGGAGGGTCAGAGGGAGAAGCAGACCCCCCGCCGAGCAGGGAGCCCGATGCGGGACTCGATCCCGGGACTCCAGGATCATGACCTGAGCCGAAGGCAGTTGCTTAACCAACTGAGCCACCCAGGCGCCCCTTTTTTTTTCTTTTTAAGGTTTATTTATTTCAGAGAGAGAGAGAGAGAGCTGGGGGACGGAGCAGAGGGAGAGAGAAACTCAAGCCGACTCCACGCTGGGTGCAGAGCCCGACATGGGGCTCGATCTCCCGACCCCGAGGTCACCATCTAGCCAAAACCCAGAGCCAGAAGCTCAGCCGATGGAGCCAGCCAGGTGCCCCACTGTTCACCTTTTCTTTTTTAAAAGATTTTATTTATTTTTCAACAGAGAGAGAGAGACAGTGAGAGAGGGAACACAAGCAGGGGGAGGGGGAGAGGGAAAAGCAGGCCTCCCGCGGAGCAGGCAGCCCGATGCGGGGCTCGATCCCAGGACCCTGGGATCATGACCTGAGCCGAAGGCAGACGCTTAACGACTGAGCCACCCAGGCGCCCCTGTTCACCTTTTCTAAACGAAGAGGCTCTGTGCGGGGTGGTGCTCCCAGCTGTTAGGTAGCAGAGCTGTGACTCCTACCCGCTCTGTCCCCTCCAGGGCCCCGCTGTAACCACGGCGCTAGACAGCCTTCTCGAAAGTTGTCCTTAGGACCTTGGCAGAGTTTGTCCCTGGGACCGCATCACCCCCTTTCCCCTTCTCTACCTTCCTGGCTTGCTCTTCCCGACTCCCTTGTCTATTTCTCACTGCAGAAGCTACTTGACCGGGGACAGGGATGGGCAGCAGTCTGATGAGCAGTTGTTATTAATGGTTGGAAGATTCCTCGCCTGGGCCTTTACACACAAAGGACACCCGGAAACAAAACCTTAACCCAGAGACTGAATGGTGGGCTCAGCAGGTGGACAGAATTGGAGCAGGTGGGGGGGGGGGGGGGGGGGCTTGCTGGAGGCGGGATTGGTCAGGGTACCGACAGGAGGGGGACGGCACCCCCAGTGGGGAATGGAGAAGTGAATAAAAACGCACCTTACAGGGGTGCGGGGGCAGTTAGGAGAAATCAGTATGGGATGACACAGCACCCTGCGGCTGGCGTCAGCAAGGGGACGTGGGGAGGAATAGTCGTGGGAACCCGCGAGTTGCCGACGCCTTGGAGAGGGCCCCCTGGCAGGGGCTGTGGCTCAGCAGACACGGAGCCAGCCTCTGGCCACCAACAGGGAGAACACCAAGGAAAGAAGTACGCCTTCTTGCCCTTCTCCCGCCCTCCCAGGCTGTAGGCGCGCCTCCCATTGACCACGGCCAAACCCGAGCCGGAGACTAAGGGGGCCTGTGGGTGCAGTCCACACAGGCCAGCATCCCAGGGCACGGAGCAGAGTGGGGAAGAGAGGACAGGGTGCCTGGAGGGCAGTGCGCAAACCCAGCGAGGTGGCCCTGTGGGACAGGTGAACACAGGGCCAAGTTCATACGCAGAGCACACAGCTCAGTGTTCCCTGAGGGGCGGATGGAGTAGCAGTGAGGGGCACAGGCCTGGAGCTTGACTCCCTGCCTGGGTGCCCCTGGACACGTTCCTCCGCCTCTCTGTTCTAGTTTCCTCATCTGTGAAGGAGGGAGAGTACTAGCTCCTCGCTGGGGTGTCGTGAGGATGAAATGGGTTATGGCACTTGAACGACGTCCGCCAAAATCAGCACCAGCCTTATCATGCTCCGGGCCCAGGAAGCAGGGTGCCCCCAGGGTCCTCACATGCTGGGGAGTTGGCGGTGGGAACAGACCCACCAGCACTCACAGTACAAGGCCAGGTGGGCTGTGGGCCAGGAAGGACTCAGCAGGAGGAGGGCTGACTGCCTGGGGTGGGTCAGGGCGGGCTTGGCAGAGGACGCGCTGTGAGCAAGTTCTTGCACAAGGTCAGTTTTCAGAAGGTCCCTTTTGCTCATAGAACCAGGACTCATGTCCCGTGAACATCAGTTGGCAGCCCCTTTAAAGAAAGAAAGAAAGAAGGAAGCCCAACTGGGGATTAAAGAGATTAGAGGCTTTGTAGGAAGTCAGGGGGCATTGGCCCGCCTCGAAATCGGGGCATGACTAAGCAGTGCAGCTAGAATCCAGCAGGTGGCATAAATAGGCTGCTCATCTGGAGGGACTGCCATTCGTCATTGTCTTTTTTTTCGATTTGGGGCACTTTTTTTTCCCTTTCCTTTTCACCGTCCCGCACCCCTTATTTACAGAGCCAGGAAAATCTTTTTCAAAAGACCCACTGAACAATCCAAATACATTATTGTTTTTTTTCTTATCTCCTCTCAGAGTTTTCTGGTCCAGATTCATGGTTTCCAGATATTTCTATGTGCATACATCATCTATTTTACCAAATACATACTGCCCATTTCATTAATATAATGACTGGAAGTTTTGTATGATCTTTATTTAATGAGGTCAGATTATTTTTAAAAATCAAGGCAAGTTACTTACAATTGCCATCATAATTCAGCACCTTCTAGGGGCGCCTGGGTGGCTCAGTCAGTTAAGCGTCTGCCTTCGGCTCAGGTCCTGGGACTGAGACCCGCGTCCGGCTCCCTGCTCCAAGGGGAGCCTGCTTCTCCCTCTCCCTCTGCCTGCCGCTCCCCCTGCTTGTGCTCTCTGTCAAATAAATAAATAAAATCTTAAAAAAAAAATCAGCACTTTCCAGAAATCCAGATAGAAGTATGAGACCATCGTATCTACAGAACGGCTGATTTATGTTGAGGTGGAACTTACTTATTTATTTATTTGAGAGGGGGTGGGGTACAGTGGGGGAGGGGCAGAGGGAGAGAGAGATTTCCAAGCGGACTCCTCACTGAGCGCAGAGCCGGACTCCGGGCTCCATCCCACAACCCCAAGATCCTGAGCTGAACCAAAAACAGGAGTCGGAGGCTACCCAGGCGTCCCGAGGTAGAACTTCTAAACCCAATTTTCATTATACAGTGTTCCAGAAGAAAGATACAAAATAGAATACTTTTGAGTGATTTAATGTGATCCGTTTCTCTTTGATTTAGGCCTAACGTTTCCAAAAGCAGATGCAAATGTTCTTATTTTCTTTGGACTCTTTGGAGTTGGTTCACTAAGGGAACAATTTATGAATTTATCATAGTTTGGGATATACAATAGGACTGCGCTTCTTACGTTTATGTGGGCATTTTGGAAGGTAAATAATTCCTTTTTTCCTCTTTTTTTATTATAATATAGAATAATATTACAGAAAACATAAAAAAAAATAGAGAAAAGGAGGGAAAAATGACCTTTAATTCCAGTAACTTTGTAGAAAGTGTTGGTAATTTGATGTCTTGCCTTTCTTTTTTTAATGCGTATTTTCATTTGTTCATAGAACAAATATTACCTGACCAACTTTTATTCTGGGATCTGGGGATCTAACAGTAAATGATAAGCAGAGCTCCTGATATCATAAACGAGAAATCAAACAAGGTGATAAAGAAATATGAGGTCTCTTCTTTGGATCAGGTACTCAGGGAAATCTTTCTAAGGACGTGATGTTGAGCTATGACTTGCACTGAGGAAGGAGCTAGCATGTAAGGAGAGGGGAAAGAACATTCCAGGCAGCTAGAAGAGCATGTGCAAAGGCCCTGCGGTGCAAACAAACTGGGTGCATATAACCATAAGAGGTGCTGGGTGGCCCGAGCACAGTGCAGAACCAGGATAGGGAGAGAAGATATGGTCAGAGAACCAGGCAGGTGGGCAGGTCGGGCAGCCAGGGCGAGAGCATGGGGCTTTATTCTGTTAATCATTGTATATACATTTGCAAAAACATGTTTATCACCCTGATTTTTCCCTGTGACATTTAAAAAAATATTTATTTATTCATTTATTCATTTACTCATTTTAGAGAGAGAGAGAGCATGTGCATGTGGGGGATAGGGGGTAGAGGCTGAGGGAGAAGGAAAGAGCAAATTCTTTTTTTTTTTTTTTGTAGTTTTTAATTTTATTATGTTATGTTAGTCACCATACAATACATCATTAGTTTTTGATGTAGTGATCCACGATCCATTGTTTTCGTATAACACCCAGTGCTCCATGCAGTACGTGCCCTCCTTAATACCCATCACCACGCTAACCAATCGCCCCTCCCCCCTCCCCTCTAAAACCCTGTTTGTTTCTCAGAGTCCATAGTCTCTCACGGTTCATCTCTCCCTCTGATTCCCCCCCTTCAGTTTTCCCTTCCTTCTCCTAATGTCCTCCATGTTATTCCTTATGTTCCACAAATAAGTGAAACCATATGATAATTGACTTTCTCTGCTTGACTTATTTCACTTAGCATAATCTCCTCCAGTCCCATCCATGTTGATGTAAAAGTGGGGTATTCATCCTTTCTGATGGCTGAGTAATATTCCATTGTATATATGGACCACATCTTCTTTATCCATTCATCTGTTGAAGGGCATCTCGGCTAGGAAAGAGCAAATTCTAAGCAGGCTCCACGCCCAGCACGGAACCCAACATGGGGCTCAATCCCACCACCCTGAGATCACGACCCCAGCCAAGATCAAGAGTTGGACGCTTAACGGATTGAGCCACCCAGGTGCCCCATTCCTGTGACATTATTAATATACTTCTCCTTATGTCGTTACATAGACTTCAAAACCATCATTTAAAAACAATACATAAAATTCCACCAAGTAGATCTTTAATAATTAGCTTAACCATTTTCCCTATGAAAGGCATATTCTCTTAACAAATATCCCCATGTGGCAATATATGCTTAACCATAAAATTATCTCCTTTTAAACAAAGAGATAATTTGTTTTCTTGATCCTTATTGTTTCCAGTTGTTATTGATTCGAGTTGGTTGCAATAGACCCTCTTCCGTCTCTTAAGAAAGTTCATTTGTAGTTGGAGCATTTGGCTTGTTTACATTGCAGTGAAGTAAAGGAGAAGCAGAGTTAGACAATTCTGTCATTCTAAGACCAAGCATAGAACGAGGGAGCAAAGTAAGAAATTCATAGTGATCAGGTCTTTCCGTTTCTCCCCGTCTGGGATCGTATCGCCTTATGAAAGGCTAAGATCAGGAATGCTGTTGTCCCAGAGGCAGGAAGAATAACATTCCGGAGCTGGTGAGCTTTGATCTGCACTTCTGTACGCAGCACCGAGAGCCAAGGAAATCCAGCAGAGCTTTGCTTAAGAATAGAAGGAAAGAGTACAGGGGGAACGAAACCAGTACGAGCCACTGTCGTTCACGAGGGAGAAGTTATCTGTAGAGTAAGTATGCTAATACTGAATAAGACAGCAGGAGTTTTTTCTAAACCATCAAGAAGGAAAACTGATGAATTTTTTTTTTTTGAGATTTTATTTATTTGACAGAGAGGCACAACGAGAGAGGGAACACAAGCAGGGGGAGTGGGAGAGGGAGGAGCAGGCTTCCCGCTGATCGGGGAGCCCGATGTGGGGCTCAATCCCAGGACCCCGGGATCACGACCCGAGCCGAAGGCAGACGCTTAACGACTGAGCCACCCAGGTGCCCCAAAACTGATGAATTTTTAAGAAGTTTTAATTTTCATCCTGGAAAACTGTTTCTTCATAAACTAGTATTGGGAATTGAAACCAGTTGTGATGATACAGCAGCTGCCGTGGTGGATGAAACTGGAAATGTTTTGGGAGAAGCAATACACTCCCAAACTGAAGTTCATTTAAAAACAGGTGGGATTGTTCCTCCAGTAGCTCAGCAACTTCACAGAGAAAATATTCGACGAATAGTGCAAGAAGCTCTCTCTGCCAGTAAAGTCTCTCCAAGTGAACTCTCAGCAATCACAACTACTGTAAAACCAGGACTTGCTTTAAGCTTGGGAGTAGGCTTATCATTTAACTTAAAACTAGTAGACCAGTTAAAAAAACCTTTCATTCTCATTCATCATATGGAGGCTCATGCACTTACTATTAGGTTGTTAAATAAAGTAGGATTTCCCTTTTTAGTTCTTTTGATTTCTGGAGGTCATTGTCTATTGGCATTAGTTAGAGGAGTTTCAGATTTTCTGCTTCTGGGGAAGTCTTTGGACATAGCACCAGGTGACATGCTTGACAAGGTAATTATTTAAGAATTAATTTCTCCATTCTTTTCTATTAAGGTGTCTATTTCAGTCAAATAATAATACACTACTGCCATTTATCTAAATATTTCTGATTAATAGACTGAAAAAAGTGATACACAGTAAGAAAAAAAGAAAAGTAGTACATAGCTTTATAAAAGATTTCTTACCCATTATGAGTGAAATGGTAAGAGGTTTAGATCAGTACATAAAGCCTCAAATAGTTTGCAGATGCTGTTATGTTTTTTTTTTTAAAAGATTTTATTTATTCATTTGACAGAGAGAGAGAGATAGCGAGAGCAGGAACACAGGCGGGGGAGCGGGGAAGAGAGAGAAGCAGGCTTCCTGCAGAGCAGTGAGCCCGATGCGGGGCTTGATCCCAGGACCCTGGGATCACGACCCGAGCCGAAGGCAGACGCTTAATGACTGAGCCACCCAGGCGCCCCGCTGTTATGTTTTTAATCAAAAAATATATCTGAAAGAAATTGCCATGTAAAGTACTATAAAAATGTGAAATAAGAGGGTATATAAAGATAATAAAGGGGGCACCTGGGTGGCTCAGTTGGTTAAGTGACTGCCTTCGGCTCAGGTCATGATCCTGGAGTCCTGGGATCGAGTCCCACATCGGGCTCCCTGCTCAGCAGGGAGTCTGATTCTCCCTCTGACCCTCCCCCCTCTCATGCTCTCTCTATCTCATTCTCTCTCTCAAATAAATAAATAAAATCTTTAAAAAAAAAAGATAATAAAGGACATTAAAGATGTGAAAAAAAAAAAGAAGAAGAAGAAGGAAAGAGTACAGAGTGGTTTCTCTGGTTCGCCCGTGTTCTGCTAGGTGAGTAAAACAAGGCTGCCCCAGATGCTTATATTTTCACAGTTCTGTGAACATGATTGTTTTAGAGAACAATTTTATCAAGGAGCTCACTCTGTGACCTGTAAGGGAGAACGGGGTTTTTAGCAATGGACGACGCAAGTCTTTGCACCCCGTGAGCGAGCTGGGTGATCTGTGCATTTATCGTTAGCTTTGATGTAGTTGTTATTTCTGACCGTGGTCATGCCGCAGTCTGCGTAGTGGACTTGGCAGCTGTACCAATGACAACAGAGGAGTGCGTGGGTCCACGATAGAGCCAGAATCCTCTGGAAACTTGGGGTCATTCACCGAACCACTGTGTGCATGACACTGGCAGGAACGGGTCTGCTTGTCTTACTTAGCAGCTGCATAACACCTATTTTAAAATGTTTGGATCTTGGGACCCCTGGGTGGCTCAGTCGGCTAGGTGTCTGCCTTCGGCTCAGGTCATGGTCCCAGGGTCCTGGGATCGAGCCCCGCATCGGGCTCCCTGCTCGGCGGGAAGCCTGCTTCTTCCTCTCCCACTCCCCCTGCTGTGTTCCCTCTCTCGCTGTGTCTCTCTCTGTCAAATAAATAAATAAAATCTTTAAAAAAAAAAAACTAAAATAAAATGTTTGGATCTTCTTTTATTATCTGACCACAAGCCCACTGTAAAACTATATCTGCATTCCATTGTCAATACCAGTTATAAATTCTCCTCTGTGCTGTATGGGCTTAGATTTCTAATACTGGAAAAACTTTAAAGCTTATCTCAAACTCCTCATTTTTATAGATAAGGAAACAGAATCCAGAAAGATTATAGGACTCACCCAAGGTCATTTAGCTAGTTAACAGTTAGAGGTTGTGTGTGTGTGTGTGTGTGTGTGTGTGTGTGTGTGTGTGTGTGTGTTTGTTTTGAAGAAATCCAACCTTATTTTCTTTATTTATAAATCAGCTTTGGGTTGAACTAAGACCAGGTTCCTACTCGCAGATTTCAATGAGCCACTCAACCATTTTTCCTGGAAATAAAGCAAAGACATCTTCTGGGAGTTGAATTGTGTCCCTCAAGAACTCATGGGTTGAATTCCCAACTCCCAGTGCCCCTGAACGTGGCCTGCTTTGGAAGTGGGGTCATAGCAGGTGTAATTAGTCAAGCTGAGATACAGTGGAACGGCCGTAAGCTGGACTCCTCATGCAGTATGACCGGTGTCCTCAGCAAACGGGGACATTTGGACACATCAACGCACTCAGGGAGAAGGCTGTGTGAAGGTGAAGGCAGAGGTCACGTTGACAAGCCAAGGAAAAGCAAAGATTTCTTGCAGACCGCCAGAAGCTAAGTGAGAGGCCTGGGACAGATCCCTCCCTCCCGGCCTCAGGAGGAGCCCGCCCTGCGTCTGTGTGTCTCCTCTTGATGTTGGACTTCCAGCCTCCGTAACCGTGAGACAGGAAGTGTCTGTTGCTCGAGGGCCCTGCTTTGCTGTACTTTGTTTGCAGCTCAGCACACTAATACTGTACCCACGGCTGCTGGTTTTCGCATGAGTTAGGGAGTCCAGAAATAATGTGACTGTTCCTTCGCAAAACATGTAAGAGCCTCACTGAGCCCACAAATACCTAATGTTAATATGAAAGCAATCTGTGGCTGTGGATCCGAGAACCACAAATTGCCTACAGACTACAGAAGTTTCCTAAAATCCAACGTAATATCAGCCTGTGGGGCTTCTAGAGACCTCCGATTGCCTCGCCTGCCCAACCACAGGGTGTTAGGGACAAACTGTGCTTCCCCATATAACATTGTTGGGGGAAGCTAGGGACTGGATTTAAGCATCCTGGCTAATTCTTGGTTATTTTTAGGGTTTCTCATATGCTAACTTGATTTTTATGTTAGTACAGTGCATGACAATGACTTTAAATTTTGTTCCCTTTCCTTCTTGAGAGCCATTCCCTTGTATTACAAGAAGAGCCACAGTCCTGTTCGATTTAAAATCCTTCTCTTCTCGAGTGTCATTTCCTTTTGCATGTCCCCAGCATGTCACTGCATCATCGTGTGCAGTGACAAATGGAAGGCGATGAGAGGTGGACAGCAAGGGGGCCGTGATTCTCCTTTTTGGTCCCCTCGCACCTGAACGGAGGACAGCAGAGAACCCTTCTCTCCCCAAAAGTACGGCCAGGAGGTGACCCTAGGGGAGCCCGATGCGGGGCTCATACGGCCAAATCTCGCTTGTGAGGACTCAACATCAAAGTACAAATTCTCAGCACACAAGCCAGTATGGTCTAACCTTTCGGAGGCTTTGTCCTATTAAAGACTATTCACCTGAGTTGGCAGGTAAAATTATGGCCGGGAGGTGAAAATACGGAGGGCAGCAATGCAAGAATTAGTGCACGGTTAAAATTAGATTTGTCGATCAAGCAGGGAAACCCTTGCCCGCTGGGGCTGCTCAGGACGCTCTCCCAGGTCCCTGGCCAAGGACGCCGCCGCCACAAAGGAGAGGACTTTTGGCACATTTCAGAGAGGGTCCTTCCAGCATCTACCTCCACGGTCTGCCCCGGCACTAGCTCAGGAAGGGGTGCATTTGGGGCAAGCGTTGCCTTGAAAGGCCCCCCCCCTCCCCGCCCCGGGCTGATTTCCTCACCTTTGGGTTTTCTTTTTTGTTTTGTTTTGTTTCTTGTTTTTTTTTTGTTTTCCTGTTTGGCTCTGAAAAGGACTCTGCTTATCAGCCCACCTCAGGTTGGGGCCCCTGGAATGCTTTTGCTTTTCAGAAAGCAAGGAAATTACCAAGAATTATAAAAAGGCAAGTCAGAACCATGGCATTTAGAGAACAACCGTATGACTCTGCCTCGCGCCTGGCCTTTGGAGAGGGGAAAACAACTGAAGCAGTGACACTGAATTCTGAGCCGCTTTGCATGACTCATTAAACTGCCATTTTGAACTCTTTTGCCTCGTGCTGCAAGAATGATAGAATCCTAGAACAATCTATACGTTTAAGTTCTTTTATATCGGAAAAGCCTTGCGGTACAAGGGCCTTCAGACGTGAGCACAAACATCAATTGAAATACAAGACAGTCATAATAGACCTAAATTTGATAAGGCACTCGAGCGTGACCCAGGCAGCCCGGCCTCTTAAATCAGGACGCACAACTAATTGCTACTCTTCTATTTATTATCTTTAATCCCTCATTGGATACAGTTGACTTGCTACTTCCTGGGATGAGGCCACAAAATGGGGGAGGGGGAGAATGAATAATTTTAAAATTATGAAGCGATTTCTTTGTTACAAACCTGGGCTGACAGTGTCAATTCCAGCCATGTCCTTTCCCCAGCACAGCGCCCTCTGAACTTGGGAAGGGCATTCATTTTTCCTTCCTGCTCCCTCCGGTGGGCAGAAAGTCAGGCAAGTCCAGTCCTTGGAAGCCACTGGTGTCTTTCTTGCTCTCGCCAAGGAATTGGCCTTATTTCCCGGCATCTCCTTCTGGACACCCCAAAGGCTCATGAACGACCTATATCATATTGAAAATAGTAAACCTCTCTCCTGGGTGAACCTGCCCTTTCTACCTCCCTCTTCCACCCCGCCTCCAACTGGGTTTATTCATTCCTGGTAATTTGATCAAGGTCTGCTCCTCTCAGGAAATAAGGATTTTGCACTTTGAACATCATTGATTTTGAGCTGAGTTAGCCTAATGCATCACCAGGATTTGATTTCAGAGGCATCAGGAAATCTTTTTCCCTCCTGCTTATTTAACAGCATCCTCCTTTGTCTTGATGGTGTCTAAAATTCTACTGTTAGGGATGTCATCCTTTGTCTCTGTTCCCTGGTAAAACATATATTTTCATGGGAAGCATGATGCTTTAAGAATTAACAGTCTTTTACGGTTGAGCCTGAGTAAGTTCATAGACTCCTATCTTGAGAGAAAGCCAAGTAAGGGAGAAAGGAGGGAAGTGAAAAGGCAGGACAGCTGTGGTGGGGGAAGAGCCACACACAGTGGGGGAACCAAGAGAGCAGACAAACAACCCTTAGCCCTCTGCTTTGGAGCAGCATTGGCCCTAATGTTGGGAGAGAAGGATTAGCATTGTTTGATACATGTATGTATCCTGAGATCCTTTTTTATTTTTTAAAAAAAAAACCCTATTAATCCCGAATATAAAAGTCACGGACGCCCATTTACAGAAAACCTCATAGGATATATAAAAATACAAAAATGCTCATAATCTTAGAGTCTGGACTTACCCAACACTTTGCTGCAATCATATGTAATCAATATCACACTTTGTGTAAAGTTGTCTTTTTATTCTGTCTTTCTCAATTGACATTATGTTGCGAGGATTTGCCCCATGGTGATTTTTCACAGCTACATAATATTCCAGTGTTTGTTTAACTAGCTCCCTATCAATTGCTGCTGTTACACATGATAATAGCCAACATTTGCAAAGCTTTCTCGGTCCCTTTCGAACGCTTACGTGGGTGAATTGACCTCATCTTCACAAGAGCCCAACGAGGAGGTACAAGTATTATTCGTATTTTAGAGATGAGGAAACGGGCACAGAGAGGTATCTTGTCCAAAGCCACTTGCCAGTAAAGGGTGGAGCCTGGGCTCTTAATATTCCTGCCCAAGTGTGATTCTCTCTTTAGGTTGCGCAGAGATAGGATCTCTAGGTCAGAGTTTCAAGGGCCTTATCAAGGCTCTTGAAATATTGCTAAATTGTTTTCTGCAAAATTCACTCTTTTGGCAATGAGTTTCCATTTCCTTTCGTTCCTTGATGTTTGAAAACAAGAGTGAAAGACAAAACCACCTGTGTTGCTGTAACTGAAGGGCTCTTTTTCCATCTTGCCTCCCATCCTGAGAGTAGCAGGAGGAGGGACCCGGAACACAAAGGTTAGTCTGGGCAGGAGACCTCAAGTCCTTGAATCCTGGCAGCTTTGGGGATTTCTGAAAGCACATTCAGATCCGGCGCATCCTGGGCCTGGCCTCCCTGTTCTCTGAGTTGCCTTGGAAATGAGGCGAATTATCAGTATCACTCCTTGCGGGCTGCTTTTCCACCGGCGGGTCGGGCTGGGGAGTCAATGACAGGAGTCAGTCCTCCCAACCCTCTATCTTCAGGGTACGGGGTGTGCGCTGGGACGCGGGCCCCGGGGACTGGCCGCCTGGAGGGGGCGGCCGGGGAGGGTTGGGGCCCCAGCTGGGAGGCCCTGACATTCACATGCTTCGTTGTTTGTTTGCGTGCTGGATGTTTCTGATAGAAAAGGCTTTTCAGTGTTTCAGAAGACTGGTTAAATGAATTAGGGACTATCCATTTAGTGGCATGGTGTGTATGAGGTAATCAGTATGTACTGACAGGGAAAAGAGCCCAGAGCATGTAGTTAAAGTAGAAAAAGAAAAAAAGAACAAAGTACAGAATTGTACCCAGGATTCGTTCTCATTTCAGAGTATGTATAGAAAAAAAAAAGATTTCTTCTAGAAACTGGGAGGTGAAGGGTTTAGGCCCCTCTATTTTCTATCTTATGTATGTTTATATTCCTTCAACTTTTCAGTGAATATCAATTATTATTATTTAGAGAGAGGGGTGGGGGAGGGGCAGAGGGAGAAGGAGAGAGAGATTCTTTTTTTTTTTTGGAGAGAGAGACTCTTAAGCAGACTCCACACTCAGTGCAGAACTGCACGCGGGGCTCCATCTCGCGACCCTGAGATCAGGACCTGAGCCGAAATAAAAAAAGTTGGAGGCTTAACTGACTGAGCCACCCAGGCACCCCAAACATCTATTATTTTTAAAATTAACTTAAAACCAATAGAGAATTTGCAGTAAGGTAGAGTACCTGGGGTATAAAATTTTAAAATACACAAACATATAAACTCACATTTACAAATAGGGAAGATATATAAAGATGAAAACGGGATCTAAGGCAATCTAGCACAGTTAATACAAAAGTACTTACCGAGCTGGTATTTGGGGAATGAAGTATATTTTTTCTCGTTGCATTTCCTAAATGCTTGCTGATGTGATTGCATAACTACTCTACACTATTTAAATACTCTAAATGTAGATGTAACGAAAGAAGCGTGAAATTGTATTAAAAGTAAAGGGAAAAGGCAACTCTGCAAGGCAAGGGGAGAGTGTGTAGGAGCAGCATGAGTGAAGATCCAGATACCTGGGTTGCCCCCAGGCTTGCTGTGTGATCTTGGGCAAGTCACTTGGCCTCTCTGGGCTTTGGCTTCTTTATCTAGCCTGGGGGTTCTCAATCCTGACTGCAGATCAGAATCACCTGAGGAGCTTCTAGAACCGTGCCCCGGCCTCTTTGGGGTGGGGTCTGGGTAGGCTCCCTGGTGATTTTGGTGGGCACACAACGGTGAGGACACCCATAAGCCTGAGCTCAGGGCAGGTCAGAAGCCTCTTGACCCAGACCCAGAAGTGACTTGTGGCCATCGAAACAAATAAATAAATAAGGAGAAGATCAATGCAGCTCTAGGAGAAGAAAAGTTTGAAAGACACCACTGGGCTGGATCACCTCTTGGTTTTGAAAAGTGGTTGCTCTTTGCTCATAATAACCACTTTCTGTTGGGATTTTCCCTCGGCATTTGGGTGTAAAGAGTATGCATTTTTAAAGTTGTCCAAATGCCTATTTATGCAGCAGACCATAACTCCTCTCTCGATAGGCTGCTATGCTTTATCAAATAAATGATACACATTTAAAAAACTGTCTGAAGGGGCATTTACCTGAGGGACTGTTATTGTGTTAGGATTCTTTTTTTTTTTTTTGAGCCCTTATGGTTCATTGGGTAAATAATACCTTTTAACCAATTTTAAATAGACGCGTCTAGTAAGATGCCATTTAATCAATCTTATCCACTCTCATACCCTTCAAAGAGGGCTCTTTTAGGCTGTTTTGATTTTAAATTTTACATTAAGATACTTTACCAAAAAAAAAAAAAGAAGAAGAAGAAGAAGAAAAGAAAAAGGATCAGATCTTAAAGAACGGGGCACAAAGCAGGCACCTGCCATCTGACTTTTGTTTCCCTTTGGTAGATAAAAAGACGTTCTTATAACTTTGTTTTTTCTTCTGTGGGGCTACTTCAGTTTCTGTGCTAAATTCAAGACATGTTTGCCTTTGAGCAAAATAGACCCTAACCCTGTCCTTCAGTGAACATTCCCGATTGGATTATTTTGGGAGAAAGTGGGGGAGTCTGGGGCAGTTCCAGCACAAGAGGGAGTTATTGAGATAGGATGCTGAAATGAAGAACATCTGGTAGGATGGGGTTTATGTCAGCATGAGTCATGGGACTTCTGCAAGCAATAGAGCCAGGGACAGAGAATTGACCCGAAGACCCCAACGGAGGCGACAGGAGGATTCGGTGGAGAATTCCAAGAATGTTGAGAGCATCGGTACAGAAGGCCAGCAACCCGCAAGGGGTTTAACCAAGGGTCTGACCTGATGCACAGAACCTCTAGGAAGGTTAAAAAATGATACAAAGGAACAATGCAGCCATCGACACTGCGCCCAGGAGAAAGGAGGAATCGGACCTCGAAAGAGGAGTTTTCGAAGTGTGTTCCCAGACCAGCTGCCTCACCGACATCTGGGAAGGCGGCAGAAAGACAAAGTCTCGGGCCTCACCTCAGACCCACGGAATGAGAGACCCTGGGGACTGAGGCCCGGCAAGCTGGGCTTTAACACATTTTCCAGGTGAGTCTGATGTACAGAGAACCTTGGAACCCCCTGGCTCCGTATAATTGTAGCAGAAGCCCCATGGTTGCTGCCGCCCGCTCTCTGGCCCCTGTGAATGGGGGGCTGGATGCCCACAGCTGCTACAGCCCCCCAAAGAACCCGGTGCGCCGGCCCGCGCGTTGGCGCAAGGTCTCCTCCCCATGCACGCGGCTGCGCGTCCCTGGGGTGACCTCCAGCTCGGGGACTCCTGTAAGTCGTTCTCTAGGTACAACTGGAGTCCCGTGACCCGCTAACATCCTGGCTGCAAAGGACGGCGCGACACGCGGGGAATTTACCTCTCCAGACCACAGTCTTACTACAGGACTGAGCTGGAGGCGACTGGATGGACGTTGGGCGAGCCATCAACGTGGTGTCCCCTGGTGCATGGCCAATGGCCCTACGCATTAGGCAGCCTTTTCCAGCGGTGGCGGAGGGGGGAGCTAAAAATGAAGGCCTTTGAGGCTGGCCACCCAGGCCTACCCCAATACAGGACCGACAGCACCCCACGGGCACCCCAGCTCTGGGAACTCTACTCCAGCCACGGTGTGGAATCCAGGCTTTTCCTAGGGTTCAGGGACATAGTCTGGGCTCACCGTAACTGCTGTGGAAGAATGCCAAAGTGGCCTTTGATTTAAAGACAATAATTTCCTTCCCAGCTCCCATTATTTATTTGTGAATTGAAGAGGAGGCTGTTCCTAAAGGGGCATGTGTCTCCCTTTCCTTGATGGAGCGCATTGCTCCCCAGTGCTGAACTCTTAACGAAATTACGTCCAGCTATTTGCACACATTTACCTTACAATCAGGGCAAGAGCTTCACAGATAAACCTTCGTATTTAATTTGCACTTGTTCTATGAAATGACATAGCTGCTGGGCAGGTGCAGCAGAAGGGGGCCGTTGGGTGGGCCCCCGAGGTCCAGGCTGGCCAGGCGGCTGGATGAAGTGTTTCCCCTTCTCCAGTCCCTCTCCAGCTGACAAACTGCTCACCCTCTCGCGATTCAGCTCTCAGTAACTTGGTCATCGCCTGAAAGACACTCTTCTCCGGGGCCCCGGCCTCAAGCTGCCCACCCGAAGGTCACGGCCCCTCATGCTGCGCCGCCGTCTACTCAGCACGGCTCCCTCCCTGAAACGCGCTCATGTGTTTGTTTACGTGCCTGTCTCCCCGCCAGAACACAAGCTCCCCGAGGAGAGTGACCGGTCCGTCTTGTCACGGCCCAGTTGGGCAGGAGTTCCTTTGGGCCAGAAGGATTGTTCCTTCCTCCAGCCTGGTCCCGAAGGTGCAGACCGACTGCTATCACAATCAGGGAGACTTAGACCCGGCACCTTTTGACTTGGGGCTCACCACTCCTGGGGGAGACCCAACTCATAGTGCTCGGGTAGCGAACCCTGGGGCTTGGCTGAAGTTAGCTGCACAAGGCTGACTTGAAGAGATGTGCACGGTTTTTCATAGGCAGGCTTTTGTTTCCTCATGGCCAATACCTGTGTCAATTATCTTGGTTAATTCACTTTTCAAACATATTATTTTTTAAAACGAGAGGTAGAAGCAGACTCCCCACTGAGCAGGGAGCCCAACGCGGGACTTGATCCCAGGACCCCGGGATCATGACCTGAGCCGAAGGCAGACGCTCAACGACTGAGCCACCCAGGCGCCCCTCAAACATATTATTTTTTAAAACGTGGGCCTTGATATACTCTTTCTCCATGTTTCATAGTTTGACGTTTTTTAGAAATACAAAATAAATGGAGAAAAGCAAACCTCATCCAGACCTAAGTGCTCTGCACAGAGGTGGTCTGATGCCTCTGTGGGGGGTCCGTCTACAATGCACTCAACTTCTCAGCACTGTTAGTGTCCTTTGCCAAACGGGGATGGTGAGAGTCCGCCTCCTGGGATTTTTGTGGCAATGTAATGAGCTACTGCACGTAAAACTATAGAAGTCCTGGTCCAGAGTGAGTGCTCAACTGGGAGGGCCACCTGCGGCAGACCAGAGGCCAAGGTAAAGGTACTAAGCGGCCACTCCAGGCCATGCCCCTGACTCCCAGACAGAAAGACTTTGATTCCTGGGGTTAGTCACTGGGTTGTCCCGGGTTGACTGCTATCCCCTCAAACTCATCTTCCCCCAGAATCTCAGCCTGTGACCTTACTCAGAAATAGGGTCTTTGCAGATGTAATTACACAAGTTAAAGTGAGGTCATTGTGGCTGGTGTCCTTGTCAGAAGAGGGAAATGTGGGGGCACTTGCGGGGGGCAGTCGGTTGAGTGTCCGACTCTTGGTTCTGGCTCAGATCTGATCTCAGAGTCATGAGATCGAGCCCCGTGTAGGGCTCCGCGCTCAGTGGGGAGTCTGCTTCTCTCCCTCTTCCTTTGTCCCTCCCGACCATGCACACTCTCTCTCTCAAATAAATCTTTAAAAAAAAAAAAAAGGAAGAGGGAAATGTGGACCCAGACCCACAGAGAGGAGAACACCTTGGGAAGATGCAGACACAGAGACAGAGATTGGAGTGGTGTGTCTACAAGTCGAGGACCTCCAAGTGTGGCCAGCCACCACGAGAAGTTGCAAGAGACGTGGAAGGATCCTCCCCTAGAGCCTTGAGAGAGAACATGACTGTCATCACCTTGATTTTGGATTTCTGGCCTCCAGAACAAGGAGAGAATAAATTTCTGTTGTTTTAAGCCCCCCCAGTTTGCGGTGATTTGTCATGGCGGGCCTTGCTCCCTGCCTTCAGCTAGATCCTCCCGCTTTCTTGGAAACTCCAGCATGAACGAGATTAAGAGAAGACTTGAGAGTTTGGACTAATGGTCTGTAGTTGTTACCCTATCAGGTTAGTAGACATGAGAGCAGATTGAGGAGGACAATAGGAAGTGCATCAGTCAGTCCAGAACTCAGACATTTCTTTCAGCACAGCAGAGGATGTGAGTAAAGTAAGCTGGTGCGGCCAAACGAGAGGCAGGTGCTCCAGGGATGGAGAAATCCAGAGATGGGGAAGGAGACAGATTTGACCAAGGTGTATGTGATTGGAGAGTCTCAGGGATGAAAAGCCAAGCACTTCTCTTTTTTCAATGACCACGTCAAGCTTCTGGTCAGGGCTGCCAAGTGTTACGGGATGAAGTCCCCCTATCCCGAAAGTTGACAACCTTTTTCTGGGCTCTGCTAATGTCTCTGGCTTCCTGATTGCAAAGATCTTTTCTCTTTGAATTTCATGGTGGAAAGCAAGGCGCTGCCCAAAGGAGGAGCCAGGGTGGCCCTGAACGGCATTGCTGCTTTTCTGGGTCGAGGTGGTGGCTGGCTGACTCACCTACCTTGCCTCAGTCCTTTGGGATCCTTGGTACCTATTGGGCCATCACCACTGTCTTAAGTCATCATAACACCCTCCTGCCCCCAGACTCTCCCACCCCAGCAGAACAGCTTTAAAATTGCAAGTCCCAGGGCGCCTGGGTGGTGGCTCTGTCAGTTGAGCATCTGACTTTTTTTTTTTCTAAAGATTTTTTATTTCTTTATTTGACAGAGAGAGAGAGAGACAGCGAGAGCAGGAACACAAGCCGGGGAGTGGGAGAGGGAGAAGCAGGCTTCCCGCCGAGCAGGGAGCCCGATGCGGGACTCAATCCCAGGACCCTGGGATCATGACCTGAGCCAAAGGCAGACGCTTAACGACTGAACCACCCAGGCGCCTGAGCATCTGACTCTTGATTTTGGCTCAGGTCATGATCTCAGGGTCGTGGGATCGAGCCCCAAGTCGGGCTCCGTGCTCCGCGGCGAGTCTGCTTGAGATTCTCTCCCACTCCCTCCCCCTTTGCCTCTCCTCCCACTCTCTCTCTCTCTTTAAAATAAATAAATAAATCTTTTAAAAAATTTTAAGTCCCAGGGTTGGGTGATTAAAAAAAAAAAGTACGTAGGGCGCCTGGGTGGCTCAGTTGGTTAAGCGACTGCCTTCAGCTCAGGTCATGATCCTGGAGTCCCGGGATCGAGTCCCGCATCGGGCTCCCTGCTTGGCGGGGAGTCTGTTTCTCCCTCTGACCCTCCCCCCTTCTCATGCTCTCTCTAGCTCATTCTCTCTCAAATAAATGAATAAAATCTTTAAAAAAAAATAAAAAAAATACGTAAATAAAATAAAGTAAAATAAAATAGCAAATCCCCTTAAAACCCTCTAAAAATGGTTCTGTCACAGGTGTGAATTAATAGAATCTATTACACCTGAGTGCTGGCCAGTGGCTCCTTCCCATGGGCCTTTTCCTCCAGGAAGAGTCGCCAGCTCTGGGATTCCATGCTGGACTGGAGTGAGCAAACCAGTGGCACCCAGCACACGTTACGGAAGATACCAAGTCTAGCCTTAACGTCATGCCCGAGAACACGCTTCGCTGGTGGTGTGATTGCTCTCTAATCTCCACGCAGGTACCGGGGGGTGTGCGATGGGCTGGAGGCCCCAACACAAGCAGATAAGTGAACCAAAGCATCTCCGTCCTCCAAGCCTTCAGCAGGTCCCCCGCCTGGTGGCCCTCCTATTTTGTGCCAACATCGGCCCCCTATTCTCTTAATATTCTCTCCTGTCTGCTCCAGGCCTTTGTTGTACTAATCATCTATTTTTATCTATTTTTTTTGAGTGGTTTAATTCAAACCTATATTTGTAGTTTCTTTTCTTTGTTTCTTTCTCTTTCTTTTCTTTCTTTTTCTTTCTCTTTCTTTCCTTTCTCTTTCTTTCTTTCTCTCTCTTTCTCTTTCTTTCTTTCTTTCTCTTTCTTTTTCTTTCTTTCTCTTTCTCTTTCTTTGTTTCTTTCTGTTTCTTTTCTTTCTTTCTCTTTCTCTTTCTTTTTCTTTCTTTCTTTCTTTTCCTTCCTTCCTTTCCTTCCTTCCTTCCTTCCTTCCTTCCTTCCTTCCTTCCTTCCTTCCTTTTCTGTCATTTCTAATATGCTTATTCCTAGACCCCCCTCTTGGTACACATGTATAACCAGTGAAAACAGAAGGCAAAGAAGTACACTCATCATTGAGTCTCTTCCAGCTACAAGAGGGGCCGAAAGTGCAGCCTTAAAGTGTACTCGGAATCAGAGAATGTCAGAATGCCTAGTGAACACCACACTCTACCCAGCGTACCAGCTCACCCTCTTGCTGTGCTCAGAATAGACTCATTCCTCTCTCATTGCCCCTGGAGCCCAGATGTCCCGTCCAGGGTCAGTATCCAGTTCAAAATTCGGGTCTCCTTGGACTTCAGTGAATGAGGTGCAGTCTCACCCACCTGGAAACCAGTAAGCCAGAACGCTGGGCTATCTGGGACCCCCCGCCCCACATGCAGTGGCCGCATCAGGATAGGATCTGTGCACGACCCACTCCTTTGGGAAAGGAAAATGCGGGGCTGCACAGCGTCCCTGGTCCACAGTCTGACGTGGACCGAGGGTGTGCGGACGTTCCGAGAAGCTCACACTCTGCGGGGAGAGCATCTTTCTCGAACGGGCCCTGATTCAGCTCCCTGGAGGCAGTTCCCTGTCTGTGCCGTCCATGGCCTGTGGCTCTGCTTTGCTCGTCGATCACTCTCCTAAGTGTCATTTGAATAGGACACTAGTAGAGGATATCCTTGGGGGAGGGACGGCTTTCTCGGCCTGCTTGCTGCCTAAAGGTCGCTGAGGGGACCAAACGTCACTTAAAATCTCGAGCAGTCACAGACACTTTTAGGCCAGGCTGGTGGTTTAAAAAAAAACAAAAACAAAAACCAACTAAACACAGTCCACTTCTTATCTGTTCGAGTCTGGTCAGCTTCTTGGGGCAGTAGCCATCCCTATGGTTTTTTTCCAGACATCCGTCTTAGATCTGCATACCTCTTAGTGCCTTTCTTGCCCCCATGTCTCTGTGGGTACTTGAGCTTATCAGGTTCGGGTGGGAAAGACTCACCCCTAGTCTCTCTCCTTAGCCATGGAAACCAGCAGCATTCCAGAAGGTGGTTACCCCACTGGCTGGGTCCAGAGGGAGGTCAATAATAACATGGGACAGAGACACTGGCTGACCCTTGGTGAAAGTATAGTGGGGTGAGAGATGAACTGTTGTGGGTTAAGACACTGTACTTAGGGGCGCCTGGGTGGCTCAGTTGGTTGGGCGACTGTCTTCGGCTCGGGTCATGATCCTGGAGTCCCGGGATCGAGTCCCGCGTTGGGCTCCCTGCTCAGCGGGGAGTCTGCTTCTCCCTCTGACCCTCCCCCTCTCGTGCTCTCTCTCTCTCTCATTCTCTCTCTCAAATAAATAAATAAAATCTTTAAAAAAAAAAAGACACCGTATTTATTTTTTGATTAAGAAATCTTTAAAAATGGTGGCAAAATTCATATAACATCAAATGTATTATCTTAATCATTTTTAAGTGTACAGTTCAAGAGAGTTAAGTACATTCACATTGTTGTGCAACCGGTGTCCGAAACCCTTTTTGTCTTGTAAAAACTAAAAATCTGCACCCATTAAACAAGATATCCCAGCCCCTGCTCTCCCCCAGCCCCTGGAAACCTCCATCGAACCTCATGCATCTAGGAACTGGACTATTCTAGGTTCCTCATATAAGCAGAATCATGCAGTATTTGTCTTTTTGTGACTGGCTTATTTTACTTAGTATAATGTCCTCAAGGTTCAATCTGTGTTGTGGCAGGTGACAGAATTTTCTTTCTTTCTTTTTTTAAGATTATTTATTTGAGAGAGAGGGAGAGAACATGAGTGGGGGGAGGGGCAGAGGGAGAGGGAGACGCAGGCTTCCCGCTGAGCAGGGAGCCCGACGCGGGCCTCGATCCCAGGACCCCGGGATCGTGACCTGAGCCAAAGGCAGACGCTTAACTGACTGAGCCACCCAGGTGCCCCAGAATTTTCCTTCTTTGTAAGGCTGAATGTGATTCCATTGCAGGTATATACTACATTTGTTTATCCATTCATCCATTGATAGACACGTGGGTCGTTTCTTCCTGTGGCTATGGAGAATAAGGCTGCCAGGCATGTGACTATACAAATATCTCTTCGAACTCTGCTTTCAGTTCTTTTGAGTATATACCCAGAAGGGGCCACTACAATGTTGATGTTTTTGTTTGTGTAGTGTAACTGATCCTATCCTGTGCAGGACCTGGCACAACTCACTTTAGCTTCATACCCATGGGTAGCCGAAGACGGATTGCACTTGCATTGCTCTTTTTTAAAAGAAGGCTGGGCTAAATATTCTTCCTGAGATCCTCAAATAGACCCTTACCTTGGGGGCAGCTGACTCGGTCCCTAGAGAGGAGGTTTGGAGCCCCGCAAACGTGTACCCTCAGCCAAGTGTTCTTCCTTCCTCCTCTCTACTTCATCCTTCATGCTCTCCTTCCAGCCAAATGATTATTAACATTTATGTTTTTATCTCTAGTGCCTGGCAATATGGTTGACATATAACTACAATCTCTCCCCTACTATCAAGGATTTTCCTGGGCACCAGGGATGTAAATCTTAAATGAGGATTGTTCTGGGCCCGAGGGACATAAATATCAAGTAGGACAGACTCGGTGCTGGATAGCTCCCTTCACCCGGCCGGATCCACGCTCCACATCTCCACCCTGCTCTCTGCCCAGAAGGGGGATCCTGTGGCCCCCCTCCCTGGCCTCCTGGCGCCCCTGGCGTCAGGTCAGCCAACAGGGAGCACCAAGGGTGGGTCAGGAGCGAGGCTGGAGTCTTGATTCCCCTGGATTGTCCTTTCCTGGCGCCGCATGCTTGTCTCAGGCTGCTCCCGTCCCTCCGGTGAAGGAGGCCCTTTTCCATAGGACTCTCCCCTCTGGCTTTGCTGACTCTGGGTACCACAGCATCCTCCGTGCTTTCCACTCTACCGGACTTTATCTTGGGGAATTGTCCCTTAGGAAGTGGGGGTTCCCAATCTGGCAGTGGTATCTATTTCCCGCTGAGACCCTGCCAGGCCCATGGCGCTACCCTGTCGGACCCGTGAAGAAGACAGAGAGGAAACAATAATGTAGATACCATGTTGTGACAGTAACTCTAGTCCAAGAAGCCATGGGAGTCACTATGGGTGGGTAAGAGAAAGCATTTAAACTAAACTACCCTGAAGAATCTACTGTACCCAGAGCAAGGTGCCTGATCTGGGTATTTCAGAATTCAGTTGCTCACTGTGTTCATAGTGTGCAAATCTAGAAGAGATTCAGGTAACAAGAGAAATGACAGTATTACCCATGTGCAACTGTTTCTCACGAAGGACGCTCCTGGATACAGGAGTGCTACTTAAACCAGCCTGTAAGCGGTCCATGCGGCCTTGTCCCCAAGCAGATGCAAGCTCCGCAGAGCACCCTGGTGGGGCTTTGACCACCCGTGCTCCAAGACCCGAGAAGCTTCTGCTCGTGACTGTGGCCACCTGCTCGCCCTCTCCTTATTGGCCAGTATTCCTGGGCTGCAGGGGCCCTTTCTAGTGTTCTCAATAACGTCAAAGTCATCCCTGCCATGGCCCGTGGATCTCTTTCCTCTGCTTTCTCAACTCCACCTGCGACGATACCTAGCGTCACTGTCAAAGTTGCATTTTTTTTTAAATTTATTTATTTGACAGAGAGAGACACAGCGAGAGAGGGAACACAAGCAGGGGGAGTGGGAGAGGGAGAAGCAGGCTCCCCGCCGAGCAGGGAGCCCGATGCGGGGCTCGATCCCAGGACCCCGGGACCATGACCTGAGCCGAAGGCAGACGCTTACCGACTGAGCCACCCCGGCGCCCTCAAAGTTGCATTTTAACATCCAGCCCGATGCCCTCTTTGTTGCTCTGTGAGGTTCAGTACTGTACTCACAGACACTTGCTCAGGCACAATAGGCCAAAACTAGCTGCTGGAACAGAAAGCGCTCCGGGACAGAGGGGTCCAGTTGGAAGTTGACAGACTGGTGAGTATGTAGGTTAAGATGTGAATGGTTTGGGGGAACATTAGGTTGGGGGACTTAGGCATGCACAAGGGGGACACAGGGCTGCCCGAGAAGAGGCCGGGAGGAGAGCAGTGGCAGCCGAGGGGGGAGTGAGCAGGAAAGATGGGTGGAGTCAGAACAGTTGAGGGCCATTGGCCAACATCAGGAGGTTGGATCTCACATTTTGGGCTGGGGAAAGCCTTCCATGGCTTGTAATCCAGGCAACCGCGACTCACAGTCTTCCCCAAGACATTCTACCCTCAGACGGTGAGAATGTCCACACCGTGGGCTTGACCTTCCTGATAAAAAAAACTCTTGTTGGGTTTGAATCACCTCTTCTGAAGGGGGTTCAAATCCTCTGGGGGTGGTAACGACACATCAGGACTAGTGTGAATGAAGCAAGGGTGGCTGGATAAGCTTGCTGAAGACAGTCTTCATCCAGCAGTTTTCCCTTTGCATGCCCTTGCCTTCAGAATCTCCAGAGCATGCACGCCACCTCCCAACCACAGGGCAGATGGTGGTATGGGGTCAGGGTTAGGGGACTAGAAAACGCAGAGTAGCCGTGACCTGTTGGAACATTTTTTTTAAAAAATAAGTTTCCCTACCCCCCCCTTTTTTTTCTTTATATCCTCTAATCTCACCATTCATTCATTCTGAACTTCGCTGCTTCTTTTGACCATTCTTAAGGTACGGAGCAGGGGCGGGGGGATGGTGTGGTAGGAAAGGAGGGCTGTCATTTTTATTCTGCAGGCGATGAGAGCCATCGGTGGGCTCCACGTTGGAGAGACGTGATCCGGCTCAGGCTGCCTCGGACTCACTGTGCAAACAGTGGTCAAAGTGACGAGTAACCCGGCCCACTTGGGTTATATTTTAAGATGGAGACAATGGCATTTACTGGAGACTTGGAGGCGGGGGTAAGGCAAAGAGAAGAGCGAAAAAGACTCCTAGTTTTTTGACTTGAGCAACGGGTACAGGAAAGTATAAAAGATGCCAGTCTCTTTATTTTTCTAAAGAAACTATGCATGTGTATTTCTTTTTAAAAGTATGTAAAGTGTTTTTCTACATGTGTGTTTTCTATATATGTACGCTACATATGTACAGTTTTACTATATCTAAATATATAGTTCTATGAATATTGAGAGAGAGAGAGAGAGAGAGAGATGGAAACAGGTAAAATTGTTAACAGTGATTTTCCCAGGGGAGAGAGAGGGACTTTCCTTCTCTGACCTATTGCTTCTGTTTAATCATGATTTTTCCGTGATGATGTATTAATTGTACTCAGGAAACTATCCACAAACTGTGAGCAATGGTAATCTCCGGGTAGTGAGAATGAACATTTTTTCTTCTTTATATGGTCTAGTTGTAGTAGGTCACCCTATTGCTATACAGCCATGTCACCACAAACTCAGTGGCTCAAAGCAACATGTATTCATTATGCCACAGTTTCCGTGGGTCAGGAGTCCAGGTCCAGCTTAGCCGCATCTGCTGCAAAGCTGTAATCAACATGATCACTGGGGCTGTGGTCTCATCTGCGGCCAGAGTGGGAAAGAATATACTTCCCTGCTCACATTGCTGTTAGGAGCTTTCCGTTTCTTGCGGGTTGTCCGATGGAGGGCCTCATTTTCTTGGAAGTTGTTGGCCAGAGGGCACCCTCGGCTCCTTGCCATGTGGGTCTTGCCAACAATGACCACTTACTTCCTCACAGCCTACAAGGAAGAGTCTCCTTGCAAGACAGGTATTACAACCTTACGTGACGTGATCATAGACATGACATTCTATCGCCTTTGCCATCCCGTGTGGGCAGAAGCAAGTCACAGGTCCCACCCCTGCTCGAGGGGAGGGGCATCGCAAAGGCGTGACCATCAGAAGATGGTCTGTCTGCCACACTTGTTTCCTAATAATAATTTACAGTACACCTGTAGCTTCTGTCTTAATGCGCTATTTTTAAAATACTGTATTCATTTTCAACAATTGAAAAACAGTAGAGAAGAAGATTATTTATAAACAACCTAAAAGGTATTGATTTCTTAGTAAAAAGAATTTCTTAAATTAGGCTCTGCTCTGATTATGTTTCCTAAAGCTGAAATCTGTTTAATGAAGCTAATATAAAGAATAAGACCAATGTTTTTTGTTTTGGGAGTTTGTGTGTGTGTGTGTGTGTTTCCAAAAAGACCCCTGAACCTTTATTTCAAATAGGTAGGAGGTCATCGAGGATTAAAGGTAATGGAAAAACATACTAACTACCCATGGACCACATCTGGAAGATGATGCCTCCTGTCCAGCTCATTGGAACTTCCTGGGGGTTGCTCTTCTCAAAATACTCGACAGATGGGGTGCCTAGGTGGCTCAGTCGTTAAGCGTCTGCCTTCGGCTCAGGTCGTAATCCCAGGATCCTGGGATCAAGCCCCACGTGGGGCTCCTTGCTCAGCGGGGAGCCTGCTTCTCCCTCTGCCTGCTGCTCCCTTTTCTTGTGTTCCCTCTCTCTCTCAAATAAAGAAATAAAATCTTAAAAAAAAAAAAAAATCCGACAGTTTCTTCTGGAGGCTGCCCTTTACCTGGAGCTGTCGTGTTGTACTGGAAGAAAATCTCAGCAGAACGTGGAGAACTCAGGTTCCGGTTTAGAGCCCATTACTTTTGTAACATCAAACACAAAATCTCATTTCTCTGGGTTTCCATTTTTGTATATTTGAAGGGGAATAAAAGTGATACTTGCATCCGTTGATTCTTTAGTAGCAGATGGATGAGATAAATCAATCCATACCCATCTGGCTTTCTAGAAGTTCATGATTTAGGGTCTAGCAGCAACTTCAGCGTAGGCTTTCTTACCTATCACAGCTGTTCCCCTGTAAGACCTAACTCAGTATCGGAAGGGCTCTTCCCACCCGCATCGTGTTGTCTCTGCTGCCTGGTTCAGACTCTCTTGTGGTGCAGTGAACACCCCCCCCCAGAATGCCAATCCAGTTCACGAGGACCAACCCCTTCCTGGTCTCCCTTAACGATCACAGTGGACCCCTGGCCACATGTCTGGACCGGGCATGGGCCCAAACCCAGCGAGGCCACTCGGTTTCTTAGCCTTGGGGATTTGGAGGCGGGACTCCAAGTGCCACTGCCGGAAAGAGCCTCACCCTCAGTCACCAGCATTCCTGCCTGCCCCTCGTCTCCCTGGGTCCCTCAGAAGAGGCGACGTCAGCTGGACTGACGGACCGACCTTCCTCCCAGGTTCCTTCCGTCTGCTGTCCTACTCACGCTCTCATTTGTTCGGGAAGCATTCATCGTTGGACGGCTGGCGGGCACTTTACACTATTCATTTAATCTTCACAGCAACGTCAACCCATGCGGCTTTCTAGAACTTCTGTGGCCACGACTCTGAAGGTGGGCATTATCACCTGCAGGCTACAGGTGTAGAAATGAAGTCTCCAAAAGGGAAGCTAACTTGCTCACAGGCTCAGGTGTAAAGGGGGAACGAAGGAGTCTAAGTTAGGTCTGATGCCAGAGTTCCTGGTACTTTTTCTCTCATCCCACAGGAGTGGGCTCGGTCTGCGTTTGGCCTCCCGGGGACGGTGAAGAGGGAGAACACCCTTGTCGGACCCGACTGAGGACGGTGCAGTACCCAGATGTAGACACCAGGTGGCAGAGAACCGTAGGGCGCACGGCTCCCCTAGCCCGCGCTGGGTACGGTTCCCGCTTCTAGATTCCTGCCTTCTTGACGTTGAGAGAAGGATGTGTACAACTATTCAATACATACCCAAACTATAAATGTGTCATAATTTGCTACAATAAATAGAGGGAGAATTGTAGAAGGAAAAACAAATATATATAGAGAAAAAAAGTAGTGACAGGTATCAACACTGTAATTGGCAAAGGTTCACTTAAATTTTTCTTTTTAGTATGGTTGTTTAGATGACACAGTGCAATAATTTATTAAGTGGTATTTTTTTTTATTCTTATGTTAATCCCCATACATTACATCATTAGTTTTAGATGTAGTGTTCCATGATTCATTGTTTGTGCATAACACCCAGTGCTCCATGCAGAATGTGCCCTCCTCAATACCCACCACCAGGCTAACCCATCCCCCCACCCCTCTCCCCTCTAGAACCCTGTTTGTTTTTCAGAGTCCATCGTCTCTCATGGTTCGTCTACCCCTCCGATTTCCCCCGCTTCATTCTTCCCCTCCCGCTACCTTCTTCTTCTTCTTTTTTTTTTTCTTAACATATATTGCATTATTTGTTTCAGAGGTACAGATCTGAGATTCAACAGTCTTGCACAATTCACAGCGCTTACCAGAGCACATACCCTCCCCAGTGTCTATCACCCAGTCACCCCATCCCTCCCACCCCACCCCCCACTCCAGCAACCCTCAGTTTGTTTCCTGAGATTAAGAATTCCTCATATCAGTGAGATCATATGATACATGTCTTTCTGTTTGACTTATTTCACTCAACATAATACCCTCCAGTTCCATCCACGTCGTTGCAAATGGCAAGATCTCATTCCTTTTGATGGCTGCATAATATTCCATTGTATATATATACCACATTATTAAGTGGTATTTAAATTCCCACCTTTTTTTTTTTTTTTTTTAGAAAGAGCGAGCGCTTGTGTGTGCAAGCAGGTGGCAAGGGAGTGGGAGCAGAGGGAGAAGGAGAGAGAGAATCTTAAGTAGGCTCCATGCGGTGGTCCATCTCACGACCCTGAGATCATGACCTGAGCCAAAATCAAGAGTCTGATGCTTACCTGAGTGAGCCACCCCAGACCCCCCTTAATTCCCACATAATTTTTGAAAAAAATAATGGACCTCTTTAAATTCTCTTTTCCTTATTTTTACTAGAGGGAAGAGTATCTTTCCTCTAATTATGGAACGGAAAGAGTATATAATTTCGTTTTATGGGAAAGAAGTCTACTAAGGTGGTGTTTCATTTTAGTCTTACAGTGTTTCAGAACGTGAGTACTGAGACTTGAAATCAGGTGTTTCTACGACTGCAGGCAAAAAAAGGCCAGTGCTCCCTATTGCCCACAGAGTAAGTGAGGTCAAGGCAAGGGCCAGACCTAGTTTAGTTGGTCCAGGAAGCCCTCTCTGGGGCCTCACCTCACTTGATATGAAGTACGGTACGTCCAGTGGCCTGCAAGAGGAAAGACTTTTGCTTTTTTCCAAAGTAGGGTAGAACATGCTTCCAAAGATGAAGACTCGCCCACGTTAGCCACAAGGAGGTGTGAGGCGTTCTCCTCTGTGTACCATCGTTACTGGTCACGGAAGCTTCACGAGTGACAAGAAACTCTCAGAAGAGCAGGTGCCAAGTGTCTCGTCTAAGAGCACTGAGGGACTGCAGCGGTCAGCCAGAGAACAGAAGCAAGGACGCAGTGACAGTGAACTCCCTTCGTGCCCTGGAACAGAACCAGTAAGGGAGGCCTGTTTCCCTTATTAAACTGGATTAGTGTCTATATTGATCGCCTTCCCTCCAGATGAATAGCCATAATAGGAGTGCATTGTTCTGGTCTCTTCTGATTGTCCACTGATAGATCCACTGGTATGCATAAGGCCACCCCTTATAATGCTGGTTGGGGCCATGCTTCTCTGCATTTGCTTAGCAAAGAGACCAGTGTTTGAGGCCCAGAAATGAAAGAACCCAAGGAGCAAGAAGGGGACAGACACAGAAGCTGCTAAGGAGGTGGAACACAGGGAGCTTGGTGACAACCCAGCTCATGGGACTCGATGAGGGGATGCCCGGAAGTGCTCCATACAGCATCAGGCCACAGGAGGGAATGGGCCGGCATGGGCTGCTAGCATGCAGGGGAATGGTGAGCGAGCCTAGAACACGGCAGCGCGGCCCGGGGTAGGCTGGAATCCGTCTGTCCCACACTGAGAGGCACACAGGAGTGCGTGAGGACCCCTTCCTCCGCACGCCCCACATGCAGGCTTCAGGCTCCTCTGAGAAGTCTTCTTGCTGCCCAGTGGGCTTTTCTTTTCGTCACCCAAAGAGCAGCCTGCCGGGGTCCAGCGCCATAGGGGACGATCCAGTTCGAACAGGGACATCTGCGGTTTAAACGATTAGCCACCAGCCCAGCTGTTGTCCGCGCTCATGGGGTGACTGGGAAGACACTGTCTCCATGCGAGCACCTGGTGCCCTGGGGAGGAATGCCGGTCACTGGAACTTGGAATGAAAAGCAGCCCAACCTCAAGGAAAAACGCCCTCACCCCCAGCGAAAGAGTTGGCCCTCCTGGAGCGCTTAGACACATCTACAAAATGCTTTGATGAGCATGACCTCTGTGGTTGCTCGTCACTTGCTTTTCTGGGTGTAAGAGGCTTGGAGTAACTGGTGGGGTGCTTGCGTGGCTCCTCTGGGGTCTTCACGGCCCCAGCAGGGTGCTGTGTAGCCTGCATGGGTTTCCACCTTCCATGGGTTCTTTCTTGCCCTAGCTCTGGACAGGGTCCTGAGAACTCAAGGGGACCCCTCTGAGAAGACTTCTGGGTAAGAAGGGGGGTATCGCCAGCGTTATTTACGGAGTGCCAGAGAATAGTTCTGGAACTGCAGGGCTCCATCTGAGACTGCATCATCCGGATTTCTGTGGCTTCTTACTGCTCACGTAGGAGCCGTGGGCCACCACCAGTGGGTGGGTGAGGTTGAAAAGAAAAAATTCATCATGGCTAGACACATAAAACAGCAGTGTGCGTGTGTGTCCTCTCTTGCTGTCTTGGCAGTCTGCGCCTCAGAGGAAAGGGTAGAAGCCAGCAAACTGGTTGCTTTCCAAGGGCACCTTGAAGGAGTCTTATTAAAGCGACAGCCCGATGTTCTGTGGCAGGTAAATAAGCTCTGTTCTTGTTGACCGATCAGCCGAAGTCCTTAGACTTACTGGCTGAAACCACCCACGACCTGGAGAACTCAGCCAGCCACACGGCAAGGACACAGAGCCCCCCGGGGCTCAGCCCTTCTAATAATACATTTTCTCGGCAGGGCCCGTAAATAAGCATCCTTGCTTGTTTTGCTGGAGACAGCGGGCCTGCCTCCTGTATGCTCCCTCCTTAGGGTGGGAGTGATATCCTCAGCACTTGCTTTCCCAAGTAGAACAGACTTGGAGAAAGCAGCTGTGCTTTAGCTTTTTGTTCTAGAAAGTTCTGTCCTCCTAGTTGACAGGCCACATGACCTAAATAGAACTGGGGCAGGGTGGTTGGGTGCTTGTGTGACTCTTCTGGGGTCTGCAGACTCCTGGCCCAGCCCTAACTGCAGTGGCTGTGGTAGGCGGGAGCGTGACACTCAGAGGCACATGGAAAACCAAGTAATTGTATTTGCAGTAGCAAGGGTATTCCCGGAATCACACTTCTGTGTCTTTAACTGAGCAGAGTCTAGGATATTTTAGGGGACCAATTTTGGACCTGAAGGATTTACGTTCGCCCTGTAGCTCCTAAATCATCTGGCTAGGGGGGCAGACTGTCCCATGAGACCCAGGCAGAGTTTGAGGCCATAGACATTTGCTGAAAAAAGGCAGGTGTAACTCAGCTTGCAATCTTTTCCCTGGAATAAATTTGTCTTCCCGAGTTAATCTCAGAGAAAGGGCAGTTTGGTTGATTTTGTCTCCAGAATTTGAGTCTCTAACACTGAAATATAATCCCACTGGATGTATTGCTTTGGTGAAGAATTGTTTTCTCCCTACAAGAGGGGCAGTGTATTGGAGTAAGCGCAGGGATTCTAGAACTGGGTTCTTGGCCCAGCTCTGTCACTTAATAGCTGTGTGATGTTGGGCAAGTTACCTAACCTCCCTGCTTCTGTTTCCTTCTCTGCCCAAAGGGGAAAGTAACGGTGGGCATTTACCTTACAGGTTGATGGTGAGGAGAAAATGAATTAACACGCATAAAGCACTGAGAACAGTGCCTGGTACATAGTTAGGTGCTATATAAAGGATTGTTATCTTTCACTATTTGAAACCAGAGCAGAATGTGAAATAAAGGGGTGTTGGGCTGCTGGCCTGGAGTAGTAGCAATCTTGGCCTAGGATGCAAGAGACACGCACTCTCTAATCAGGCTTCCCATTAAATAGTTGGGTAACTCGGAGCCACTCAGAGCTTCAGTTCCTTCATTTTATGATTTTTTTAAAAAGACTGATGGATTGATTGATTTAGAGAGTGTGAGCAGGAGGAGGGGCAGAGGGAGAGAGAGAATCCCAAGCAGACCCTGGGCCGAGTACAAAGCCTGACACGGGGATTGATCTCACGACCCTCAGATCATGACCTGAGCCGAAACCAAGAGTTGGATGCCTAACCGACTGAGCCACCCAGGTGCCCCAGTTCCTTCATTGTGGGGTGGTGATAACAACCCAAGTGACCATCCAAGGATAATGGATAAACAAAACATGGCATATACATACAATGCGCTATTATCCTGCCATAAAAAGGGATGGAGGCCTGACACTCGCTACAACATGGTTGAATCTTGAAGATGTTATGCCAAGTGAAATACACTTACGTCAGGCAAATTCGCACAAACAGAAAGTGGAACGGAGCATACCAGAGGCGAGCGGGAGTGGGAAGTGGGTCGTTACTGCTTGATGGTAAGCTTCTGCTTTGGGTGATGAGTTTTGGAGACGGATGGTTCCGGTGGTTATTCATCAGTGCAAATGTACTGAATGCCACTGAATCATACACTTATTAAAATTAAAATGGCAAATTGCATGTTATGCGTATTTTACCACAACGAAAAAAAAATCACACATAAGAAGTCAAAATAAGAAAGGGAGAGACAAGCTTTGAAAGAGAAAGGGACTTGCTATAAACTTTGAACTTTTATAGTCCATGAAGCCATAAATGTGGGTTACCAGGGGTAAAATGAGATGGTGACATTTGCCCGAAAGCCCTTTCCAGCGCCAGCCTGCTAGGAGGTAAACTCCCTTTCTTTCGGGCACTGTCCTGCTCTTTGCTTCCTTCAGGACACAAGTCTGGATGAATCTTCCCAGGAGCTCTCCTACCTCCCCTGGGCTCCACCTGCCATCCTATCTCAGGGGCCCGCTGCACCCTAACGTGCTTTTCTTTACTTGGGTGTGGCTGCTTGTCAACGCAATGGTTATCCCCTCGATGGGGAGGGGCTGATCCTCTCCACTTTGTGCAGCCCTACCCCCACCCTTAGTCCTTGACTCAGAAGGAGTCACAATAGATGCTCGAGAAGATTCCTCCCTGCATCCCTTATGAGGAACTACAACTACCGCTGGGCCTGGCTGCATCGTGTCCTGCACCTAGACTTCTGCTCTGCCCACCGTCACCAAGACATCTTACCTTGTGATGCAGAACGTGCGTGCGTGGGCATGTGAATGCAGTTTCATTAACTATTACTAACCATTACTATACGTGGTACAATCTGAAATTCCGGATTTATTGGATTATTAAAAAATGCTTGTAGTAACACTGATTTTGCACTCATGGTTTTTTGTTTGGAAAACATGGTCAGTAGGAGACTGGCTCATGCAGGGGTGTGTCCACCACTGGCCGCTGGGGAGGGGCGGGGCTGATAGGTCAGGCTGCGCAGGGAACAGAGTGAGTGACCGGGTTGGTGGCTTGGAGGAAAGCCGCAGTCTCAGCACTGATGGGACCTCAGGATGCCCATGCAGGCTCTCACGTCCCTTAACGCTGGTGGAGCCCATTCCGACTTCAGTTGCTTTAGCTGAACGAGCTTTTCCTAGTTCACCCTTTCCTGGGGGGCGGAGAGGTGTCATTTAAATGCGTTGTGTGAGGGCACCTGGGTGGCTCAGTCGTTGGGCGTCTGCCTTCGGCTCGGGTCATGGTCCCAGGGTCCTGGGATCGAGCCCCACATCGGGCTCCCTGCTCGGCGGGAAGCCTGCTTCTCCCTCTCCCACTCCCCCTGCTTCTGTTCCCTCTCTCGCTGTGCCTCTCTCTGTCAAATAAATAAATAAAATCTTTAAAAAAATAAAAAAAATAAATGCGTTGTGTGCTGGGGGTTGGATTTTTGGCTCAGTGTTCCGACCCCTTCCTCCTGGAGCAGGACAAAACTCCTCTTCTCCCTGTTCACATGACTGCCCTTTAGATGTGTGACCGCCCACTCTCTGGCTCGCGGTGAACAGCCTGTGGACTCCGGACTTGGGACCCAGCACCTTCTTCCTGACAAATGCTTCCGCTCGCCATCTGGGTTGTGGGGAAAGTGGCATCCCTGGAAGGGAATGTGGGTGGCAGGGCCCGGCCCTGGTGATCCTGGGACCCATGGCATCTGAAGACAACTGTAAGAAGGCATCCATCCCCCTCAGCATGCGGCCGCGGGCTCTTCCAGCCTTCGTCTGTGAGGCTGGGGTCTGAGAGTTACATAGGTCTCCTTGTCTTCCTGTGAGCTCCGCCCACAATCCTACAAAGGTGTTTCTCATGCTTGACCAAAGTGACGATGCCGTCGGTTGGACCTTTATGGTGGAACCTGGGAACACATGCCTCTGTATTTTGAGGCTATTCGGTAGACGGCTTCTCACAGAGCAGCCAGACGGTTATGCTGTCCCTAGGCAGTGAAGAGTTCCCTTCTTTCTTCTTCTTTTTAAAAGATTTATTTATTTATCTGAGAGAGAAAGTACACAAGCAGGGGGAGAGGCAGAGGGCAGGGGAGAATCCCAAGCAGACCCCCTGCTGCACAAGGAGCCCAACATGGGGCTCCATCTCACGACCCTGAGATCGTAACCTGAACCGAAATCAAGAGTTGTCGGATGCTTCGCAGACTGGGCCCCCTAGGAGTTCCCTTCACTCCATTAGCAAGTGGGAAAGCTCTTGTCTCTGCCAGCTGCCCGCCCCCAACCTCAGCACGCACAGCCCCTCAGCCGGCACAACCAAGATCCCAGCTCCGTGGGGGATGTTAGGCTGGGACCAGCTCCCGAAGGGCAGGTAACTGCCCCGACACCGTGCCCGACTCACTTGGTAAGACTGCCTCAGAACGGGCACCTGGATGGCTCAGCTGGTTGAGCGACTGCCTTCGGCTCAGGTCATGATCCTGGAGTCCCGGGATCGAGTCCCGCATCGGGCTTCCTGCTCGGCAGGGGGTCTGCTTCTCCCTCTGCCCTCTTCCCTCTCATGCTCTCTGTCTCTCATTCTCTCTCTCTCAAATAAATAAATAAAATCTTTAAAAAAAAAAAAAAAAAAAAAGACTGCCTCCGAACAAGTCCATGGACAAGACTTCAGACAAGATTACGGAGCCCTGCCTGTTGGCCACGGGAGGTAGCCAGGGCCTGTGGTGAGAATCCTGCTTCTAGCTGGGACCCGAAGGGGCTCTAACGTGACTCATGCCAGTCCCCTCTTGGACTCTGTCAGCAGGAAGCCAAAGGCTGTGGACATGGTTCCCGGTGTGGGTGCCTCGGTTAGGACAGCCTGGAGCAATGAAGGGTCTTCCTCTGTCATGTCTCACCCTGGCTGAGGCCCCTCAAACACAGCATTTGAAACCAGCTCCCAAGACTCTCAGGACAAGTCCTCCCTTCCAGCTGCTTCCGGGTGGCCACCCCACTTCCTGCCCACTGCTGCACGTTGTCACAGTCCCTGGCCGCTCTGTGGCGGGGGAGTCTAGTCAGGGGCTCCCCCACGGTGATGCTCATTGCAGTGATGATGGTTTGGCTGAAAATTTCCATGAGGTGTCCACTGTGGAAGAGCTCCGCAAGCATCAGTTAGCCTCAAGGAGGGACCAGATTTACCGTCTCCACCCTTTCCCACAGGTATTTAAGGAGGGTAATAGAAGTAGGTCTGTTGAGCAACACCCAAAACCCTGGCCAGAACCACTAAGGGGAAGGATCTCACTGTGAAGTATTTATTGCATTTTCTGGCTCCACATCCTTTACTCTGTTTGAAGCCAAACATCCTGACTTGTTCTTCTCACTGAAGAGGCCCGACCTGTTTCCCGATCTCCTTGAATCTGGGCTGGTCTTGGACTTGCCGGGGCCAAGAGCATGTCGTGTGGAATGATGGGGTGCCAGCACTGAAGCGAAGCCTGAACAAGCCTGGTCCACTTGCTCTTCCTGCATCTTTGTCACGGCCTTGAGAACATCCTTGAGCTATGTAGCTGGAAGGTACGAGTCACAGAGCTGAAACCGTGAGCTACGGGAGCGGAGCCAGCTTCCCTCAGCTGATGGCCCAGCGTGAGACGGGCCAGGGTCAGCAGCAGAGCCGGAGGTTAGTGGGCTCCCCAAGCCCGGGAGGAATAAATGCTCATGGCTGGATACCACAGAGGCTTTGCGGGCTGTGTGTTACAGAGCATCACTGTGGGCAAGGTCACCGACGTGCCCACTTATAAATCAGAGAATGACACATCCTTGGAAGAATTATCAGCAGCAACTTTCGCCTTCAAAGAAAAATGGGTCCCTGCAGACTGATCTTCGCTTGCGCTACCTCGAGCTGAAGATCCTTCCCCGGCCTTCAGTTCTACAGATGTGTTCAATATCTTGGTAGAAACCACAGAATGAGCACAGCAAGAAGTGAAAAGTCATTCTTGATTAGGCATCAAATCGACGGAGGGGGTTGAAGCAGAGCCCGGAAAAGAGATGCCTCCCCGTATTTCCACGGATTGCTGAGAGCAGGGGGCTTCTCTACCCAGACAGGGTGGCTCTTTGCAGCGGTTGCTGTTCTTCATGTTGACATCTGGATAAAACTCCCCTTCATGCAGAGCTCAGCGTGTGTACAGACCACCGAGAGGTCCCCTTTGTTAGACTCACGGGAGAGGGGTGGCAGTATTTGGCTTCCCTAATTTCAGTGTGAATCAGAAGCACAGATATGCATCTGGCAGGACGAACTCATGAATCCAAGTCTGTCACTCTGGCAGTCATAGGCTTATCGGCCTCCTGAGCCTGAGTCCCCAGACTCCTAACACATAGAGACACATAAAAGTACTCTGTTCTACCTTTTGAAATATTATACGGACCAGAAAACACGGCAGGGCTTACAAGATCAACACCAAGCTTCCGGCTCTACCCTGACCATGATTGAATGGGGCCTCGGGAGCAACTTCATGAATGTTCTCCGGTCATTCAAGGCCTGCCATCAATCAGTGTTGGCTGGTGTACTTCCTGAAAGGGAGTCTTGTCTCTCAGAGATTAATTTATAGGTGGGGGAGGGTATAAACAAGTTGCCTCCAGTTTCCCTGTGAAATACTAATTTCCCCTCCCTCTTCTTGACTCGTCTCAACGGAGTCTCTGACCCAAGAACAATGGACATGCATGATATGTGCCTCGAGTTGGTTCCTGGTCCTGTGGGCCCCCAGGGCC
>NC_058415.1:10397029-10510274 GCF_002201575.2 Neomonachus schauinslandi
CCCCCAGGGCCTGCCCTCACAGATGCCCCTGTCTCTCAGGCCTTGGCGTGAGCATCCAGAAAGACTGCCGGTCTGGCTCTGCAAAGGGAAACCATTGTGAGCCTCTGCCCGATGCAGGACAGGAACAGAGAGAGGAATTCAGGGACAGCAGCTGGGGGGGTGGGAGGACATCCACACAGCCCACCCTCTCCTTAGTGCTTCACTGGGGTCTCAGGAGGAGACGGTGATTTTTAAACGAGCATTCACGAGGGGATGAGCCAACACAGAGAGAGACTCAGTGGGATCCACGCAAATAAAGCTTTCTTTCTTTCCAAGTGCACTGGGTGCGTCATTTTTCTTGTTAAGACTGCTGTGATTCAAGCCCAGGCCTCTGGCTGGGTTCTAAAACCCAATTCTGGAGGAACACAGGATTTATTAACACTTGATATATTATACAAGCTCTAGAAAGAAAGAGTTGCCATGAGACAACTGCACCTTCGCAAAATTTGATTTTTAAATTGGGGAGCAAAAGGTTCGCAGTGCACAAGCTAACTGTGAAGTCTCAGTCACTGGAAATTACAAACAAACAAAGCCCACCAAGATTAAGGAATACAGACACTGAAAATGCCTACCCAGCAGGTGCTTGTGGTTGAAGTAAGAGAGTCTACCTCTAATACTCCTTCCCCATGAGCAGCGGTTCTCAGTGCGTGGTCTCCGGACCAGCACCCTCAGCCTCACTGGGGAGTTTGTGGTTTGTTTTTAAAATGCTGATTCTCAGGCCACTTCCCGGACCCACTGAATCAGAAACTCGTCTGGGTTGTCACAAGCCCTCCTCGGGATTCTGATGTGTGCTCAGGTTTGAGACCGACACGTTCATGAGATACAATCAGCCTCCCCAGGGACACAGGAAATGGCTGTCCTTCCCAGAGATCTAGTCCTTGCTGCCCCAGGGCGTCTACGTAACAGGCTACCTGCGCCCCTGTGCACCAAGGTCGCTAGCTCCTGGCACGTACCAGCCTCGGGAAGATACTGAAAAGCATGCATCGCTTTCCCATGTCCTTGACTGAGTCCACTAAGCCCATGCCCCTGCCGTCCACAGCTCCCCTACTAAGCCATTCGGGTCCAGCCGCACCCACAGCCCGAAACCAATTTCTGTATCAATAAAGAAAACCTAAGTCATGCCGTGCTGACAAATCACCTGCAAACTCCCCTCCCGTGACAGGATAATGGTAAATCTGTGTCCCTGACAGCCCTGGAATGTAGGTTGGTGAGGACAGTCTGCTCCACGCAGTCCCCAGGGGTCCCCAGCGGCGCTAAGTCCGTCTGGACACTTGTTTCCACGAACAAGATGGGAGAAGGGGACACAGCAGCAGACTGGCTTTTCAAGCTCCCACCTGTAACGGACACGTCACTTCTCGCTAATGTTCTGCTGCCAACAAAATCACACGGCCAAGCCTGACTTCAGAAGTAGGCAGGGAGTACCCGGAAAAAGAACTGGAACATCTGAGAACAGCCCAAATGATTACTACCCAAGATTATGGGTGGGCCACAACACCCATCGTGTGCAAAGCTCTGTAGCAATGTTAAAGAAATGGTGGGACCCAGCGTTTCCAGGTTTAGGTTCACTATCGTTTTATTCCTGCTTACTTTTTTTTTTTTTAAATAAGCTCTATGCCCAATGTGGGGCTCAAACTCATGACCTTGAGATCGAGAGTCTCATGCTCTACCGACTGAGCCAGCCATTCGCCCCCATTCCTGTTCACCTTCAAATCTACAAAACCGACACCCTCCCACCTAAGATCTTTTTATTCAAATTTTTCAAATTAAAAAAAAAATTTTTTTTGAGACAGTGTGCACATGCGTGAGTGGGGAGGGGGTGGTAGAAGCAGAGGGAGAGGGAAAGAGACTCTTAAGCAGGCTCCATGCTCAGCACAAAGCCCAACCTGGGGCTCGATCTCAGCACCCTGAGATCACCACGCCATCAGAAATCAAGAGTCAGATATTTAACCAACTGAGCCACGCAGGGGGCCCTCGCCTTTTTTTAAATTAAAAAAAAAAAAATTGAAATTAACATATGCACACACAGAAGTACACAAATTGTGAGTATACGGCCTGTTGAATTATCATAAAGGGAACATAAGAGTGTAGCTACTCCCAGGCTAAGAAGCAAACCATTCCTGGGGGCTCGCCAGCCCCTAGGAGGCTCCCTCCCAGGAACCTCCCCGCTCCCTAGCAGTAACACTCTCCTGACTTTCAACGCCACTCTCCAAGGATGTTTTTACCCTCATTCATTCAACTAGTATTGGTCAGCCCGGCACCTGAACTTCTCGTCCTTTCGGAAGACTGGCTTTTCGGGGTGGTGGTGGCATATTTCTAGGTAGCATTGAGGGACCCAATCTAATTAGTGACTGTTATCTTTATTATCTGTTTGTTTGAGCACATCAGTTTCACTGCAGAGCAGGTGGATCTGAGCCAGAATCTCTCTGCTGCCCAACATGTGAGAAATCAGTGGCCACCTGGCTGGCCCTGGGTGTGGAGCCGCCCGACCAGTCTGGTGGCAAAGCAGCCCCTGCCTGCCTGCGCTCAGGGCCCTCCCTCTCTGCCACATAGCCTCACCCCTGCAGGTGGTTCCAGTGCTGGGCAAACTGGATCTTTCTGGGTTGGGGGTGGGGAACAGGTGTAAAACCTGTTTTGGCTCAAAAATAAGACGGGCATTTGGTCTTCAGATTATTTCTTATGCAACTTCCATGACCCGAAAAGGAGGCATATAGTTCCCATCCCCGCGCCTCTTAAATCATCAAAAGATCTTCGTGGAGAGGCATGGGGCAGCTGGTTTTCTAAAACACCAGCTCCGCCCCTAAATGTCCTCAAAATCCGACCTATCTGTACCAGCATGTGCCCAGAAAACATGACATTTTGCTTTCTAGCTTCTCAGCAAAATCCTTGCGGGCATTCAGGCAGGGTAGCTCAGGGACGAGTGCGAATTCCACCTTTCACGCTCCAAGAGCTGATTGTGACTTCCCAGCTCCCGGCCCGGGAAACAGCCAGTGACTTCGGCAGGGAGGGAGGGAGAGCGAGTGTGAGCGGTCCTGGAACAGGGTGGCCACTGGCTCAGCCACATCCTTTTGTGGTAATCATCCTCAGCAAAATGGACTGAAAAGATATTCTTACGACTGGCTGGCTTCTAAATCACAGCCATGCTGAGTAACAACTGAGCAAATATATGATTGGTAATTTCCTTATGGCAGAACATAGAACAATCTCTGGCTGAGGCCCAGGGCCTAAAAAGAATTTTCTTTCAGTAGAAAAGAAAACAGCATGCTGTCTTTATTCCAAAGCCAAGGCAATGGGTCGCGGCCTTCTTCCTGCGCAGAAACGGTCCTGCTTTTCCAGGAAGAGGGAAAGGGACAGATGGGCTTAGGAAAACACTGCAGAGCTGCCGGCTCAATCGCCGTCCCTCACATACCGCCCCCCCTCCCCCCCGGACCACGGCCGCCATGGCTCCTGGCCTTCTAGAACGAACTGCTCCAGAGCTGCAGAAATGCCACCAAACACGGACAAACACCACGCAGAGGCCATGCTGGCTCCTCGTACACCCAAGATAAAAGACTAGGCGTCATGTTTCTTGTTTTGTTCCGGCTCTCTCCAACTCACCTGACTTGTTTGGAAAAGAACTATGGTAGTGCCCCGTAATTTGGGAGTAAGACCATTCTCAGCGTGGACCAGAGGCCGCACTGAGAAACATCGGGGTGCTGCTCCTCAGGGTGGGGCCCACAGCTGGCATTTCCCCCCAGCTCCCACCATCAGTTCTTACACATGCAGTGAAGGCAGAAGTTCCCACAAAAGCATCATGAAAATCAAACTCTCTGCTTGCAGCCGGCTCCCGGCAGCAAAGAACCCATTAGGACGGGATCCCATCTGCGAGGGTTAGCCCGTTACCTGCAGTATTTCAGGGCCACAAAAGTCGGGGGTAAGACTGTTCCCCTTAGAGTATGGGCAACTTACACGCAACACTTGGTTTATCAGGGGGACTCGTCTAGACAGCACTCTCCTGGCACCCTCCTCGACCCCCGCCACCCCCCGCACAGGGTTTAGTCCATTATTTAATGTCACAACGGCGGCAGGATGAGTCATGTTTCACTTTCTTAATGTTAAAGTCTCAAAGTTCCCACTGCTCTATTCCTTCTGTCTGGGGGAGGATACTGGCCTTCGGCTTCTAGTTTTCCAGGGCAAGGCTGTCTGAAAAAAGAGGCTGCCTGTCACTTAAAGGTTTAGGCTTCTCTTCACGTCAGCCAGAAAACAAAATCAGGAGTCTCCAGCCCCATGCCAGCCTCATCCGGGGGCCTTGCCCGAGTGTCCGGCCACAAATCCCTTTATGGACTCGCGCCTCAATAAGCAGCAGCTGAACCAATGGGGGAGAATCAGGCTGGTTTATATAATGTGCCAAGACCCCAAGATAAAACACCTTCTAAGTGCCCAGTGTTAGCAGCATAAACAAGGCCTACGCCGGCAAACCCAGAAGCTCGGTACGGATTGAACAAGACCTCACTCCATGATAAAATCGCTTGTTCGGTTTTGTAAAATTAAGCACAAGAAATCTGAAATGGAGCACAAAGGTGTAGGAATTCATTTTCTCGTGCACTGACATCACGAATGCCTTCCTTTTCAAACAGAACAAAACTCCCAGGACCTCAAACCACCTGAGAGATCCTCCCTGCTCCAAAGGCATGCCATGCCATTGAGGGGCAGAAAACTCACAGACCTACTTTGCTTCGAACACAACGCTCTTCTGCCTTAATTTATTGTGCTTCAGGTCTGAAGGAGCCTGAAAAACTACGTGAACTGAAATTGAGCCCTGACCCCAGAGCTAGCGGATCTGTCCTGGGACAGACAAAGGTGCACATGCCCCCAGGTGGCTGTGACCTCGCTTTCATGGTTCAAGGGAGAGGACAGCCCTTCTGCCCCAGATGTCCCGCCATGGGCCTGGGCCTGGGACTGGGGGGGGGGGGGGGGGGGAAGGGGACAGTTCTTACCACCCCAAGTTGGCCTCAATTTCGAGCACCGCTTTTTACAGCTCCTCTGAGTTCTTCTCTAAACGACGCATTCCTCCCAGCCCGTGAAACAAGCCTTCTAGGAAAGGCACTGTGATACACACCTGCTGGAAAAAAATCTGTCCTCTGGTCTCTTTTTTGAGCTCAGCAGCGCATGAACAGACGAGCGGAAGGAAAGAGGAATAGAGAAAGGTGTGAGAAAAGCCTCCGTGATATTTCTCCCGTGCACCTGGCTCTCGCAAACAGCCCAGGTTAAAATTCACCACCAGTGACCGTGCGCAAACACCTCATTTGCATTTTGGCTGCCATGCTTCTTCATTTGAACGAGGTGGATTCAGTCCCCTTTACTTTGTAAAAGGGACCGCAAGGCAGGTGCTGTCACCCAGCAGGTGCACCCGAAACGAGGGCCAGAGGCCAGTGCCCTGCACCTGAGAAGAGCTCACTCGGTTGCCTCCGCTTGGAGATTACCTGTCTGATGAGCTGCTTGCCTAATAAGGTCTTAAATTTTCGATGCCTGACGGGCAACCTGAGTACCGGGCAGAGCTGTGCGAACAGAGTCGTGCTCTCCTCTCGGCCAAGCGCAAGACCAGCGGGCCGGCTCTCCCCGCCCGTGCAGTCCATCAGCCCGGCTTCCGGGGCCGTTAAGTCAACAGGGCCGGGCAGACAGCTGTCGGAGACAGAGTGGGGGACACGCACAAGAGCTTAATGAAATTTTATTTTGAAAATATGGCAAGAGTCTAAGGCACTTCAAACATTTAAATACATATAAGAGCAAAGTAAATGTGACACGGTAGAAAGGGATCCATAAATACGTGGAGAACTACACTGTGTTTCCCTAGAGGCAAATATATTGCCAACTCCTCTGACGAGATCCAACCTCTGCCATTGGATGCGGACTTGGGCGATGATTAATAAAAACATGGCAACGTTACACGTAGTTCCTCCTGTCTCAATGGAATATAAAAGTTGAAAATGCTGTGTCCATTTTATATAGATACCTTTTATATAAAAAGTCATATAATACATCCACCTAGATTAACCCAACTGAAAAGACTTCCTTTCGTAAGTTTTCTACTTTTTGAGAGTTCCGTTTTTGATTTTTAGACCAGAAACCTTCCAGGCCCAGGCCCAAGGTGCTGATGACCAGTCATCACCACTGCCTTACTTGAGAAGAGTAAACACACACACACACAAATCAACAAAACCGTCCTGGAATGGAATCTTCAGAGAGCTTTCCGATGGCTCCACATTAAGTCAATATAAATACTTGTGGAACATTTTAAAAAATGTCAAGCCAGTGAGAAGCTGATGCTTCCTGGCAGTGGCAAGGTGGGGAGAGACTAGGACTGTACATAACGGAGCAGAGACTCGACAGCCACAGAGCCAGGGGTAAGCACGCCCAGCGCAGAGGGAAGACAGCCAGGAGGGAGGCGGCATGTGCCCGGCGGCCAGCTCCCGCTGGCTCGGCTTCCGCCACGCAGCTCCAGGCGCCAGGCCTCCCGTTCTGCGTGCTGGTGAGCTCAGGCACAATACGAATACATTCAGTGTCTGTCACCCCAACAGGAACAAGCAGCAGCTTAATGGTGGCATGTAAATGGACGGCTATTTGCATCTATCAATCAAATGAACTTCGGTGGGTGGGACCAGGAGATGTCTTCCTTCCAAGCCTAGGGGTGCCCTAGAGACCAGGAGAGGAGAAAAAAATGGGGGGTTAACAAGTGACCTCAGGCAGATGCGTCCTCTGTGACCGAGGAACTCCGTCCAGCACAGCCGACAACCACCTGTCCGCGGAGCACGGACCCCTGGGACACGGGATACAGACCCAGTCTGCTGCGCCGTCCTGGGAAGTCAGCGTCCTGCTAAGGGCAGACTCGTGGACCACAGGTCGCTGCTCAGCGTGCCTTAGGAAAAATGCCAGGGACGTAGCAGTATGTATTCGTGGGCGCCCCAGGTGCCATTTGGGTAATTCTGCCCAGAACTAAACCCTTCATGTACGTGAGCGTCTGTCTCCTGAGGACGAGCAGAGGTCAGCTCTCCCGGCCGCCTGCGGGGGCAAAAGTCACGAACCCTAAAGCTGCAAACTAACACTCCCCGTTTCAGAAGCCTCAGAAAACCTGCATCTCCTGTCAACTCCCTGAAGAAGGGGGCCCACCGGTCTGGTGGGCTTGAGCCTGTTCACAAACGCCAAATGCACAACACTGACCGGAGACTGGGCCTTGGCGAAGTTGACGTGGGCGTACAGAAGAACCGCGATGTCCTTGTGTCCTGCCTCCAGGGCTATCGAGAGCGCGGTGCTGCCGTCCTAAAGAGAACATGGAAAAGAACAAGCCAGGGTGGGTTTCTCAAACTTCCAGACAGCCGAAAGGGAGCAAAACAAATACTCTCCAAGAACTGTTACGGTTCCCCAAATCGGTTCAGTCCTTCGGGAGACTTTTCTGGACCTCTGAGGGCGAAGCCCTGAGGCTACCATGAGGCGCTGCGCCCACCGGAGTGGAGTCCCGGCCGGAGGACAGTCACCTCATCCCCACTGTGCCTCCCAGTGGTTAGTGTGGAGGTGCAGGCCCCGTGCACCCTCAACATAGGCTGCCCGCCACGGACTCACCCCACTACTCTTTGCACCAGCTGTGGGCCGTAGAGGAAGATGGGGTAGAAACCTAAGCGTCTGTGTTTCTTATCTTTACGGTGAGCAAGCAGTACCACAGGGTGTTTGGATACCCTGCCACTTGCCAACGATCTTTTAACGTTGCCCTTGGGGAGGGAGCCGATCCTCCGGCCCTAAGCGCCCCTATCGCCCGCTACGAACACCATCCATGCACAGTCACCAAATCCTGCTGCCTTGCACAAATGCATAGTGTGAAAATCCGAGGGGAAATACTAAATATGGGGAAGTCAAAGTTTCCAGGTACGTGTTTGGCTTCCATGAACTTGCAGGGCTTCGGATGCATGTCAAGGAGGGAGAAGGCCAAACCCAGCACCATTTACTTTTTGTCTGGTCTTGGAATAAGGATGCCCTTCTGGTCACTGGCAGCAGGAAACAATTCTCTTGTGGTTGGCGTCTTAGGGTCCTTCCCTCCCACTCGGAATTCTCGGAGGGACTTGCCCTCCTTCTCCCCTCCTCCTTCCTTCCTCCCACCTTCCTGAGGTGACCAGCATTTCTGGAAGCTGCTTGTGGCTCTGGGGCCTCTTATGACTACATCTACGGGCTATTCTTGGCTAAGAGAGAGCAGAAGTAAAAGCAAACAAACAAAAATCAAGACACAGGCCACACACACTGCTCTCGAGGAAGGGTAAGTTGGAAGCACTCCTTCTGCTCCTGCCGAAGTTAGGGGCATGGGGGACAGGTGCAGATTCTTCACCCCCGGGGAGGCGTCTGCCACGTGGAAGCCCACCATCGACCCCCTGGTCCTGGGTACGAGTAAACGCCTGCACTGGTTTGCTCTTCCTGCTGGCCTGGGCCCACCGGGATCTGACGCTTAGTGCCCAAAAAGTGCATTTTCCTTCTAACTTTTTAGTGTTTTGAGCTGAAGGAAGCTCTGGGCCAAACCCGTGCTCTGCGGAGATAAACTTTCCAAAGCAGAACCAACCCAACCTGTCCTCGGTGACCTTTGCACTTTAAACCACAGCGCCAACCAAATGTTAGTTCCTGTGCCTTCACCTACTGGCACTCCTCCCCTCTGGCCTGGAGACATGCAGAGGCAGCTGCTTCCCTTACAATGTTTCCCAGGCGAGGGGTTATGTGCGACAGGGACAGCTTGGGAAGGGGGAGAGCAGATCGGGGTTACGATGATGGAATAGCCAAGGCAGGAGCAGGGAGATGTGCTCGAAGGCGCCGGATGGTCTGGAGGGCCGGGCTGATGAGATACACGAGTGATTCCCTCTGAGGGGCCCCAGTGAGGGCCCACTTGCCCTCATTTCGGGGGTGGGGACCGCTGGCTCTAGTCATCTAGTAGTTCAGGCCCAGAACAGCTAGCAACCCAGCTTTCCCAACGCTCCGGGGACCCGGTCCTCTCTTCTTCGTGGACCTGCAAGATGCCTGCGCTTGGTCTGCTGTGGGCGTCAGTCTGTGCTTTCCACGGCCGCGCTGGCTCTGCGACGAGCTCATCGCCCTCCTCCTGCAATGAGCGTGGGCGCTGAGGCCTCATTGGCCTGCCTTTGGCTCTAGTTCCTGGGAGCGTGAGCTTGCACATAGGCAACGCTGCCATGCTGGGCCGGGAAGGGCGGCGGCCCGGACCACAGCACGAGGTCCCAGAGAGCAGCACAGAGAACGTGCCCTTTCCCCTCTGCCAAGCGGCCCGGCAGACCCCCGGCGGGCAGGCCCCGCGGAGGCTGCGTCGCTCACTTACGTTGTCCTCCAGGTGGCCGTTGCAGCCCGGCTGGGCCAGCAGCAGCTTGACGATCTCCGCGTGCCCGTGCTCGCTGGCACACATGAGCGCCGTGGAGCCCTCGTCGTCCTGGATGTTGACGTCAGCCCCACAGGCCAGCAGGCCCTTCACCATGTCGATCCGCCCGTGGCTGACGGCCAGCATGAGGGCCGTCTGACCCGCCTGTGGGGAGGAGTGGCAGGGCCCGTCAGCGGCACAGCACAGACCGGCCGGGGGCGGCCTGCCCGGGGCAGGGGTGCGAGGTGGGGGGACGGCGGGATGACAGAGGGGACAAAGCAGACGTGGAACGAGTCTGGGGCTGGGTGGTGGCCGGCACCGAGAAACAGTTTCTTGTTCTGAGCGCCGCCGAGCTAAGTAAGATCATCAAGTAATGCGTCAGTGTTCCCCTGGCGCTGGGAGGACCTGTCCCCTTAGAGCGAGGAGCCGGGAAGGTCAAAGGTGCTTAGAAGTCCAACCAGCCCGGGGCCGCTGTGTGGCCGGCATGATGACACTACACTGCGGAGACAGGAACGAGCCACCGCCGGGCAGACGGCGGGCACTCCCGGGCCCTCCGAGGCGGGCTACCTACAGGGCAGGCGCACACCGCTCTGGACAGAGGCAGCGCGCAAGGCCAAGGAGGGGGACGCCCGCCAGGTGACTGTGAAGCTGCTACTTCACCAGCAGGTCTGGTCAGCCAGGGCGGCCGGGCAGCCGCGGGGACGCGGGGCACATGCTCAGGGTGCAGGCCGGGCGCGGACCCGGGCGGCAAGTGCGCTCACCTGGCTGGCTTTGGCGTTCACATCCCCGCTGCCGAAGAGTTCTTCCACGACGCGCATGTCCTTCTCGGCTTCCACGGCGGCCAGGGCTGCCAGCATGATGGGGGTGTAGCCCGCCTTGTTTTGGTGATCCACGTTGCACACGTCTGCGGAGACATGAGTCTCGTCAGGGAGAAGCCTTCCTACGGCGACCCTTCTCCCGTGGACCAAAGGAACAGGGCTGGGAGGAAGCCTGTGAAACGGCCCCCGGGGCTCCACGTCCCAGAGTGACTTGGAAGGAACCGCCAGAGATGTTTTCATACTCAACGAAAGGATAAAAGGTTTTGTGTCGTATGAGGCCAGAAGCAGCAGAAGCGAGAGTGAGCCTTCACGGCACCTCCTGTTCGCAACTGGTGGCTCGACTGCAACAGCCCGGAGCGCTGCAGGGTTGTTCTAAGCAATGGTGGCTTCAGAGAGTCCACATAATGTGGGATGTGGACACTCGTCTGTGTTTGGGGGATCATGACTATGGAACGAAGGAGGCAGGGAGAGCTACGAATATGACGGATCTGTAAAGGCTTGTGGAGAGAACACGATGGCATCACCCATTCAGAGATCACGACTCATTTGGAGACCCTAAGTTTGCTCCTCTGACTTGCTTGGGGCCTTGGAAGCCCAATTCCAATCCCATGACACCTAGCTGAGCTGTTCTCGGAACTGTGGTCTGAGAGCAAATGCAGTGAGAAACTGCCAGGGACTAACAGACACAACAGACCAGACATTTTCTATTCCTGTAATTCTTAAGGAGGCATTGGGGGCTCAGCGATCCTTTTTAAATTCCTTTAGCACTTTCTAATAAAATGAAAGGAATGCAGAGTGCAGGAAAGAAGCTTTCATGTGTGACCATATATAGTTAAAATGTTCAGGATGTTTCTACTGTAAGGAGTGAGAAGATACCGTGCAAACTTGTCTTATGCTCAAAAATAACTGCACAGTAGGGACATGATGGCATTTACACAAAGGGCATGTTTTTTAACGTAGAAAAGGAGAAAGAAAAAGCTGTGTGATGGAGAAGCATGTGAACCAACGAGCTCTCTGAGGCTCCTCATCATCTGTGATGTTCAGTCGTTCACAGAGGCTGCAGTCACTACGTTCACCCACACGCTGGACGGAGCCCCAGCCTCAGCCTATAACGGTGGGCAGTAGAGGGTCAGGTATATCCAGTAGGGTGATTAACCAAAACCCTTTAATTTACCAAAACCATTTAATTTACCAAAATATCTTGTCCACACAAATTTTCCAAGAGTAGATTAAATTGTTACTTTCAAGAGTAATCGGAAATCTTGTTTTTGGCTCTTCTGGATATTATCCACTTCTCTGTTTAAACAACAATGTGGGGGCGCACCTGGGTGGCTCAGTCAGTTAAGTGTCTGCCTTCAGCTCAGGTCATGATCTCAGGGTCCTGGGATCGAGTCCCACATCGGGCTCCCTGCTCCGCGGGAAGCCTGCTTCTCCCTCTCCCTGAAGCTTGTGCTCTCTCTCTCTCTCAAATAAATAAATAAAATCTTTTTAAAAAAAAATAAACAACAACGTGGGCTGACAGTATCACCAGCTCTGTTTCTAGTCTAGAAAGTCTAAAGGGAAGAAGGCTTGGAATTCCTTCCTCTAAGATGGAAGCAGCTTTAGCCTAACATAGTCCCCTCTGCCGGGAATAAGCCAACTTAGAAAAGGGGGTAAATCTTGCTTGGTTACTTCTCTGCATTAATCTAATTTCCCCAAAACGGAGTAGAAGAAATTAGTGAGGTGCACCAAGAAGCAGTATGGGGAAACCTGACAATTTTATTGCATATGCTAAATCAAAGGTTCACATTGTGTGCTCGCTAATTTAAGACCGAGGTACTATAAATTCTGTTATCAGTCACATACTAGAAGTAAAAATATGTCTTTCAAAAATAAATCAGAGTGACTTGGGGACTGTATGCACCACTGGGCTACTGTATTTGAACAAAAAGTTGGAAGTTCGCCATTTCCCAAGGGGACCCTTCCATGTAGCACACCCTCGCTTCGTGTATCAGACATGCAGTGGCTATATTCTGGGATGGGATGTTCCAATTGTAAACAAGGGTTTTCACTGTTCTCATTACTGGGGCTCAGATACAAGAACGACACTTTCTTCACTCTACGCGGAGTCCCCAGCAACGGGGTCTATTTCGGTGGGAATGGTTACGATTCTACTACAATTCGTTGCAGTGGCAGCCTGCAACCAGCGAAGCTGACGCGGGTCCCGGGAGCAGCACTCTGTCCCGCCCCGCCAGCGGGATGCAGCTCGGGAGGGACCCCGAGGCACGCTCCTCACCGGGGAGACACCTTGCCCCAACGCGGCTGAACCGCAGCAAGAACAGCCTCGCAACCTCCTTTCAAAACGGACCTGGCGGTTTACAGGTCAAGCATCCCCCCAGTGACTCAAGAAGGGCATGGCTGCCAGAGCGCGTGGAAGAGCAATGGCGGAGGCTCAGGGCGGTGCCAGCACAGAGGAGCGGGTCAGCCGGCTTCTCTGAGCCGAGTGACCGCCCGAGCGCGGTCAGGGAAGAGACCAGGCGCACGTACCAGCGTCCAAGAGCAGCTTCACGATCTCGAAGTTGGAGTGGGACACGCTGTAGTGGAGGGCCGTGTTGCCGTTGCCGTCCGCCATGTTGATGATGTGGCGGAGGACGTCCGGGGAAATGGCCTCGAACGCCGCTATGTAGTCGCCCACCATGGCCGGGCTGGCTGACTTCTGACTGGACACGCGGAACCACTCGTGCTGCAGGGTGTTCAGGCAGAACCGCTGCCAAAACACCAGCAAGTGGCCGTTAGTTCTTCTATTTATAGCCCAGCTGAAAGCCCGAGAAACGAGGCCTTTTATAGTCAGGGTACGCAGCGAGAATCGGCTCTCAGAGAACAACGCATGAAACCCGGAGCCCTAAGAGGAGCCTCAGACTCCAAAGTGGAGCACCGCTCCGGACTTTCAACCACAGACGCTTCTAACTTCCCTAAAAGAGTCCGCGCAGCACTGTTCAGGGGTTCTACTGCAGGGATCCAGTCCTGGCTCTGCTACTTGTGAGCTGTGCTCTGCTGGGGAAGATACTTACTCCGTGCCTCAGTTTGCTCATCTGCAAAATGGGGGTAATAAAAATACCTTTTCCCCACAGTGCTTGTGATGAGGACAAATGAGGCAATACACATAAAAACACGAAGGCCTGGGGTGCCTGGGTGGCTCAGTTGGTTAAGCGACTGCCTTCGGCTCGGGTCATGATCCCGGGGTCCTGGGATGGAGTCCCACATCGGGCGCCCGGCTCAGCGGGGAGCCTGCTTCTCCCTCTGACCCTATCCCCTCTCATGCTGTTTCTGAGAAAAAAAAAAAAAAAAAAAAAACACGGAGGCCTGGCTTCACTGATTCTTGAACTATTAACATTAAGTAATTATGCTGGCCCTGCATGTGATTTTCAGAGTACTCAGGACAGAAGAAATTACTTCACCCACACTGAATTTATGCTGCTTTCTTCCTATCCAGACCACCCTTAACTCCTTCAACATCCCCAAAGCACTGGGCTGAAAGGCCATGAGGGTGTAGCCAGCCCCATTCCCACTCCAATCCCAAAGACAAACATTCAACCATGGAAAGGGATTAAAAAGCAGGTTCGAAACAAATCACATTTCTCATTTAGGATCATCTGCATCTGACCAGGAGCCCCGTGCATGCCTTCCCTCAGGCTGCGGACACATGAACATGGGCCTTATTTCAGGAGCTACCAAGTCAAACCCGGACCATGAGAAGTTCAAGGCAGACTGCCCATGACCACTGCTGGGGATGGGAGGAACTAGAATGCTTCTTCCGTGAGCCCTTTTTACACGAGTTTACCGTTCATCTGTGCTTTGCTTACTCCTGAAAGGTTTAGAAATAGACCAAAGAAAGACGGAAAGCCTATGTCAACAGCACCAGAACCCAAGAGGTCCCCTTTCTACAGAGAAGTGGGAGCTGGAATCGTACTCGCTTCTGCATCTTTATCGTCCAGCTACTGATGATTTGGTTTTAGCCCATTCAATCACATTCTGCGGCACTTGATGAAAAGGGTCCTGGGGTGGGAAAAAAATTCATCTAATGCTTTCTTCTGCTCATTCTTCTACATATTCAGGTTTCTATCTCTCTGGAGCCCGTCCTCACATGGACAGAGGGGAATCTGTGTCGTTTGGGTGTTGAATTCTGTTACTGCCGTGTATGTGGCGTCCTGTTATGGTTACTGGCCCTGGCACCGTGATTGTTCGTGTGTGTCTACCACTTTTCACGGCGTAATTCCTTCAACGCGTTTTCGTCAAGTGAGTTCAGTTTAACCAAAAAGGAACTGACCACGGAGTGTGTGCGTGACAATATAGCTTGGCAATCTGGGGCCAGAGAAATGGATGGTCCTCCCTGAAGACCACATGACCAGGTATTTTGAGAATGGTCAAAGTATATTCTAGCTCTAAGATCTAGGGTCCAGAAGCACCAGTTTTAAGTTCAGGTTCAACCTCGTGGGAGATATTAACACTGCAGTGACATTTCATGGTTTTGCTCTCTTGGGACTGAGGCGTAGACAGAAATTTAGTTTGTACTGAAGGAGTTCTGGGTCCGCCCCCGCCCCAGGCCAGGGATTTTACTTCGTATCTTCTTCTGTAAACATCACCGCAGTGTGCCTTTCTCAGCTTGCTAATTTAATGTCAAGACACAGCTGGCTCTGAGAAATTTAAGTTTCTATAGCGATGGAAACAAATATGAGGCACAACCGTAATTTTAAAAAAGGATGCCGTATGATAAGGTAATACGATTCAGAAAGGATAAATAAAACATGGACCAGTATTGGAGAGGTATCACCTAGCCCCGGTACTAACGAGAAGCTAGTTAACTAGCTCTGGACAAGACTCCTCATCTTCAGGGCCTCAGTTAAAACAGAAAAGACCAGGACACGGTGGCCTCACAGGTATGCACGCCCACGCGCCTCGCGCCTGTGACAACAGTCCCAGTTCTCCCTCAGATTGTGCGTGTCGTCCACGAGGAAAACGGTGCCTTTCCGGCATGAGGGGATCCCTCAAGTCCCCTCCAGTTCTAACATTTTGGTTTCATCACTCTACAATCCCGTGAGGCCTTCTCACTCGCTGCTGACTTGGGTTATGCGGCAGAAAACTCCACGTTGACGAGGTGCCGAGATTCAAATGCCAACGCTGTCTGACATAACGGGAGAACCTACGTCTTCTCAGCGCGCTGAAGACAACTGTCAGCCAGAGGACAGGTCTGACCTGGGACAGAAGCCGCACCTCAAAACTCCACCAGCCCCATGGGGGAGAGCGACAAACTTCGCCGTGGTGTCTGATTCACCGTCGCCCCAGAAATGCTCATCTGCCCTGGGCCGTGTCCTTCCTGTCCCTGAAGCAACCACCAGCTTCACTGCTGTGAGCTTCCAAGTCTCTCAAACTGGGCACAGATGACAAGCTCAGTGACTCCGAAGTTTAAAAATAGCGGCCGCCGGCATTCCACCCGGGAACATGACACGCACTTTCATAATTGAAAGGAATGCAGACCTCGGCCCAGAGAGGCTGCTTTTTAAAAAACCAGAGGCCAACTTTAAAAAGAAAAACCAAAACACAACAACTCTGGTGGCTCTTCTCCCTGGATCACAAGGTTCTGGGAGCGGAAGCAGAATGTGTCGAAACCTGACGACTGACTGCAATTAGCCCTCCCTCCCGTGTGCAAGTATGCGTCTCACAGAGGCTTCACTGCCGAGAAAAGTAGAGGGTGGGGGTGTCCGCTGCGGGGCCTGAGGTTAACGGGCGGTGCGAACAGGGCAACGCGAGGCTCGCTCTGCTTACACGAGCTAGAGAGAGTTCGGGGGCACGGGGTGTGGGCAACAAGAGCTCGGGGGCCAGCTAGAGACACCTTGACTTTGATGTCCACTCGGGTAATCTGTACAGACAGGGGACGATGTCTGGAGGGCAGACTCACCATATCCTTGCTGGTCAAAGCTTTGGGGTCATTTATATTATTTTTCAGTAAGTTGCAGGCAGACAACATCTTTTCACTTAATTCATACCTACGACAAGATAAAAGAAAGAGAGCTCACCAGTGGCCACCAAAGGAAAGTCATTTTTATTGCAAACTCTATGGCCCTTTAAAAGACAAGAGGCCCCAAGTGGACCTCAGCAGGTTCGTGGTGGGGGAAGGTGCTTGTCTGGAGGTCGGAGTGGGCTCCCCTAGGCGTCCAAGGACGTACAGAACCAATGTCTCCACCCAGAGCTCGAGCCTTTCCGTATGGGCAGCTTTCAGCTTCACCTGTTTGGCCTTTATGACATTATGGAATAACCTGTGGAACTTTTTTATTCCTTTTATTCTAAGTTCCCCAAAATGTTTCTACTCTTAAGGGGTTGAAGAGGTCAGAATTACCACAGATCCATTATGCTGACCAGCAAACCACACATCTGCACTCAGAAAATGTTTAACCCCCATGAAAATCTAAACTGAAAAATCAGATGACATACGGTAAATAAATGATAGCTCAATAAAGCTGTTTAAAAAAAAAAAAAACCTAGATGACAAGATCCTGAGCCATATGAAAATACTTGGAAATATAAACTAGAAACACTTACCTTGTGTTAATGCAGTTAAACTTTCATTTGCAAAATTAAACAGAAGTTTTCTGAAATGTTCTATTTATACTCCACACAGTGAAAAACCATCTTGAATTTTCCATCTGTTCTATTCTGTTTTATAAGCATCGATTCCACATTTGCTAGCAGTCTTTAAAATTTGCTACATAGTTAGGTACGTGTTTCAGCCAACCAGAGTGTTTATTGGGTATTTCAGCTGCTGCTTAGGAGACTTCCAAACCCATTCTTGTGGTGTTCCCTATCACTCAGTGAGCAACAAAATGCAGACATGTGACTGATTATATCATCTTTGAAGTGAATGTGATCTTCAGCTGGGGCTAAAAGACCGCTCCTTTCACACACAGCGATCCTATTAGGACAGTACTGACCTGTATCAAGATGAATGGCTAATGATAAAATCTGAAATCTTAAAAGACATGTGCTGGCCACACAAAAGTCTAACATTGCCTTCAAATATAAGGTGGGTTGTCGGAACACTGAAAACTTTAACGGCACGTAATAGTTCTGTGGATGGTGGCTCCACACATAAAATTAGCTAGCAAATACATTTAAAGGAAACAAGGTGGCAGCCTGATCAGGCCCTTCTCTTTGCTACTCTGAGAGATCTAGGAGTTCTCTCCCTCCGCACCTGTATTTATTAGCATCACGACACGACGGTCGTACCTCTGAGGATGAAGTTTAGCTCTCCCTTGGGGATCGGAAAGACCCAACCAATAGTTACAATGGTGAAATCTCCTAATCGGCCAGTTCTCTTGCCAAAGGCACAATGAACGTGGGAAGGGTTAGGGAGGGGAGGGGAGTGTACCACACCTCTCTCTGATTTCCACCTTCTCAGGTTCACATTCTGGAACCTGCATCTCATCTTCCACCCTGGCAGACTTGAAACCTTCAATATTAACGGCATGGTGCCCTTCCGCCATTCCCCGAGTGTCTTCATCCTCCTCTTCCTCCTCCTCTTCCTCGGGAGGGTACTCAATGACATCACACTCGTCATCTGACTCGGAGGAAGAGCTTTCATCTGAGCTGGAATCATCACTTGAAGTTGTTTCATACCTAGGTGGCAATTGGGAGTTCAGGAGATGCAAGGTGTGCCCAGAAAGACCCCGTGACCGAAACTCTTATGCAGGGAAAGCGGCTGACTCCAGACATCTGACCTGTGGTTTGAGACCCTGCATTTAGAAGTTCAAAGTAAGGTCTATTTAAAAATCTGGTGGTTTCGAATGGGTTCTGGCTTAGAAGGCATAACTTGAGTTGCCAATTGGTATCATTATACTACTTGTAGGAAAAAAAAATATGTATATATAGCACCTCTGGCTTAGGATAAATCAAAGGAAATTTACTTCATGAAAGCCAGGTCCGCAGTGGTTCATTTCTTTCTGTTCCTTCTTTTTTCTTTTCCCTACATTCTTCCTATTTTGCTCCATTAATTGTTCCCGTGTCATGGTGAACAGATTAGGTAAGTAATCGATAGTTCCTCTGGCACACACCCTCCAAAAACTCCTCGGCCGCACTATCCAACTAGACTTCAAAGATTCAGAAAATAGGCCCCATTAAGTTAAATCTTTATGCAATGCTTTGCCATAAATATTATCGAAACTAACCGCATTAGTGCTTTCTTGTTGAAGCCGAGGCCGTATATGGATTAATAGATTAGCTGTTCTGATTCAACTGTGGATGACAAACAGCCTTCACTATTTATCTGGCCCAGTAAGAAGGAATGAGGAGCTAACAGACATTCTATTTAGAAAGTAAAGAACTGAAGGCACAGCTGGATTACTGGTCAAGTGAAAGGCCCTACAATTTTGTATGTAAGCATGGAGAGCTAGGCAAAACAACCCGTTGTGAAGGAGTGGATGACCATCACCAGCCCGTGGAGCGATGCTCTCGCCTCTTTCTGTTTGTTCCTGAGTCTGGTACAGGTAAGAACAAGTTGTCCAACTCCGTGGGACACTTGTTGCCTGCTACTTTTGTTGAAGACTACTGTTTTCAGATCAGAGGTGGGAAGCTGTAAACTGCTCAGCGTCATCAGGTGTCTTTTCAAGAGTGACACATCCTTAAAGACAGCAAGAAGAGGAGAGGAGCCCAAATGCACCTTTCTGAGGGGATCTTCCGTCACCAAGATGTGGCTGGAGCCCAGCCTGGGCACCTTGAAATGGGACTTGAGGAGACAGGAGGCGAAGGAGACAGACAGACCAGGTACAGACTCACTGGTAGCATCTTTCCTTACCCTCTGTTAATGCCGACAAACTGAAGATTCTTCTTTGCTCCATTTGAATCTTTGTTGCCATCTTTCTTCTTCATGATAGACTTCAGTGTGCTTTCATTGTTTGTACATACTGCGAAAAAGGGAATCAAATCAAGGTGAGCAAAATTAACACAACTCATACCCATGCAAGTTAAGGGACCAAGAAATCTTTCTTCACGTTCTTTTTTTTTTCTCATTCATGTAAATTTAGATCTTGGCACTTGCATATGAGAAGCTGGCACAAAATCCATTGGAAAGATGTATGCATGTAAACAAAATAATTTGAAGTTCTTTAAATGGGGAAAAAAATCCACCATCAGCACTTCCAAACATAACAAAAGCACTGACAACTAGCATTTGCATCAGGCTTCACTGTTTATAAAGTGAGGTCATAACTTATTCGGGCCTCAAGAACCACGTAGGCACTAAAATAGGGATTATTACTGTTCTTTTCTTTTAGCTGAGATAATCTGGGAAGAAGTTATGCCTGCCAGACTGCGAAGGAGTGAAATGCTATTCAAAATATTTCATAATTCACAAAATCAGATGAGTTTTCTTCAGGGGACGGCACACTCCTTTCTTCAGCAATCTTTTTAAAGAGGTTCTAGGCCTACCTTCCTAACACTTCTTAGGTCAATGCTTCTTCCAGGTCAACCTATGAGATACTCTGACATTAGACTGGGGTACCAGCAGTGCTGGTCCTAGAATCCTGAGGCTGAGAAGGGCTGAGTGAGGAAGGTTACCATAGAGGCCGGCGGCTATCTGGTCGTCCGTCAGGTTCACGGGGGACAGCGTGCCTTCCTGAGAGGGGAAGGCGTCCTGGCCGCCGAGGGGTCTCCCTTCCATGGTCCCCACTGCTTGCTCAGGCGGGGTGGTCTGGGTGTGGAACGGAGCTCCTGCCTGAAGGCCTCCACACTTACAGGTGTATTCCAAACCACTGCCTGTGAGGAAGGAGACGGGGGTAGAAGCATGTGATGTTAAGACCAAACAAAAGGGGCTAAACTTTTTTTTTTTTTTTAATTTTCCAACTCATCATTTTCTTAAGTGCTTTTCTCCCTGTGTTTTCCTTTTGCATATATGGCTTACTATGGAAGCCACCCAGACTCAAACCCCAAGGCCTTCTTGACCCTCCACCTTCCCTTTATCACCACATCTGGGTCCGCCCAGACCTCTCCTTCCACCTCCTTCTCTTCCCTCTGCCCCGGCTGCTACCACCCGGGTCCGTTCGGGTCGGGTTGGCAGCATAGCATCCTGACCGTCCTCTTCCTTTACCACGGCCCCTCACACACGCAGCTGATGAGCAAAACTCCAGCCCCTCAAATCCCATCGGCACTCTGGCTACAACGAATCTGAGCAAAGCTAAAAAACACTCCCCTCTGCTCAGGAAACGCAGTCCACGATGCTTAGCCACATACTCTAGACCACCCACAGCCTGACACATCTCATTACGTCTCCACCTTTATCTCCCACCACGTCTGGGGTCCCTTTTGAGGGGAGGTCTGCCTCCCAGTCACTGGGATGGTGAGAGTGGGCGTCTCTCATTTTCCTGACAGTACGTCCTAGAGAACGCTCCTCTACCTGGAATGCTTCTTCCTCCCCACCTGCACAGGGTCAAGCCCTCGGTCACCCGCTTCTGAGCCTTCCCTGACCTAACTAAACATGACTTTTCTTTCCCTAACTCCCACAGTCCAGCTCTCAGACCCTCTTACAGGGACCTGGGACCGCCTAAGACTCCCTTCTAGTCTGTAAGACTTTTGAGGGCACCAAACCGTTCGAATCAACTCTCTCTCCTCACATCTACTAGATTGCTTTTGTGTCTTTCAGGTACTTAATATTTGTTCACTGACTCAAGCAGAAGAATCATATCAATTCATTGCATATAATTACTGTATCTAGGTGTATCACAGTATCTTGAACGTGGCTGACAAGGGAAGATGTTTACAACATATGGTTAAACGAGAAAAGCAGATAATAAGACTCTACGTATGTGATCCTATTAGAAAAATATATAAAAGTTATCTGGAAGCTACGGATATTTTAACTTTTCTCTGTACTTGCCATTTTTTAGAGTGAATATTAACTGTGTTCAAAATCACTTTAAAAAAATAGGAAAATTCGTTGACTAGCAATTTGTTTCTAGGAATTTTATCCGAAGGATGTACAAAAAGATACAGAAGGATGTTCACTGTTTCCATGAGTGAAACAGCAGGAAGAGGCAGACACCACAGTGCATCAATAAGAAACTAGTGAAATAAGCTCTGGTGCATTTATGCAAAGGAATTCTATGCAGCCATTAAAAATGCTGATGTAGGTAGACATTTTTAGCACGGAAAGATAAGCATAGTGTGTTAGTGAGTTTTAAAAATACATTATTAGGGGCGCCTGGGTGGCTCAGTCGTTAAGCGTCTGCCTTCAGCTCAGGTCATGATCCCAGGGTCCTGGGATCGAGCTCCGCATCGGGCTCCCTGCTCAGCGGGAAGCCTGTTTCTCCCTCTCCCATTCCCCCCTGCTTGTGTTCCCTCTCTCGCTCTGTCTCTCTCTGTCAAATAAATAAAAATCTTAAAAATAAAAATAAAAATATATTATTAAATCATTTGGAGAAAATAAACCTATTTTGGCAAATAATTATATTTATATGTATACATATTAGAAAAAGTCTGGAAGGATACACAACAAATCTATTTAACACTGCTTTTCTAAGGCTAAAGAATTACAGGTTGCTATAATTTTTTTCTTCATTGTGTTGACTTCCTAAATTATGCACTATAAACATGAGTTACTAATCCAAATAAATTTAAATCTACCCACAGCAATGCCAGATGATAATGATTTGATCACAACTTCTTTTTTTTTTTTTTTAAGATTTTATCTATTTATTTGAGAGAGAGGATGAGAGGAGAGAGAGAGCACACGAGAGGGGGAAGGGTCAGAGGGAGAAGCAGGCTGCCTGCCGAGCAGGGAGCCCGATGCAGGACTCGATCCCGGGACTCCAGGATCATGACCTGAGCCGAAGGCAGTCACTTAACCAACTGAGCCACCCAGGCGCCCGACTTCTCTTTTTTTTAAAGCTCTGAAATTGCTTGGATCCTCAGAAGAAAAGAAATTTAAATACTGATTGTATTTTGAGGCAATTAGAAAAAAAAAACCCACCACCACCATGATAGATTCTGTAACTATTCTCTTCAAACTCTGTTCATGTGAACCGTCTGGGGATATGTGCTAAAATGCAGATTCCCAAGCACCTGCTGTGGATCTGCAATGGGGCCCCAGTGGTGGGCGTCTCTGACATCCCCACTGACCCGTCCACAAGACACTCTGATGCATGTGGCCCACTTGGGAAAGTACTGGTGTCAAACAATGACCCTCTAATAAAAAAAGTGGAGGGAGGCAAAATGTTCACAGTGAGGCATTAGGGATCACCTAAATTTTAATTCTCATGTATCCAAGCTAAGAATTCTGAGCCAGGGAGGTTTGGTGACTTCATAGCTGGACCAGAACCCACATTTCCTAACCGTGTGAGCAGTACTCTGTCCGTGAACCAGCAGCACAAGTCCGTCTTCTAGCTCTGCAGGCAAAGGGCCTCCCAGGTGACTCCACAAATCCACCTCCCTCCCCCAGCAAACACACACAACACTGGGTGTGGCCCTCCAGATGATATGCAGTGCCCTTGTGACGAGATGTGCTTCCCCAACAGCAAAAACGAAGCCTCTGACTTACTGTAAGCAAAGTAAGCAAAGCAGGGCATTGGCCTCCATTCTTCCTTCTCCACCCCCCCCCAACAGCACGGCAGAGCTAGAGGGGTGACCTCCCCAAAGGCTCAGCCGCTCCGATCCCCAAGCGCCAGCACACTCTTCCTGGAGAAGCACTTTCACGAAGTATGCTCCTATTCAAGAACCAGTGAGGACTCACCAGTCAGAATGGCTAAAATTAACAAGTCAGGAAACGACAGATGTTGGCGGGGATGCGGAGAAAGGGGAACCCTCCTACACTGTTGGTGGGAATGCAAATTGGTGCAGCCACTCTGGAAAACAGTATGGAGGTTAAATAAAATAGAGCTACCCTACGACCCGGTAATTGCACTACTGGGTATTTACCCCAAATATACAAATGTAGGGATCCGAAGGGGCACATGCACCCCAGTGTTTATAGCAGCAATGTCCACAATAGCCAAACTGTGGAAAGAGCCAAGATGTCCATCGATGGATGAATGGATAAAGAAGATGTGGTATATATATACAATGGAATATTATACAGCCATCAAAAAGAATGAAATCTTGCCATTTGCAAGGACGTGGATGGAACTAAACGAAATAAGTCAATCACAGAAAGACAAGTATCATATGATCTCACTGATATGAGGAATTCTTAATCTCAGGAAACAAACAGGGTTGCTGGAGTGGATGGGGGGTGGGAGGGATGGGGTGGCTGGGTCATAGACTTTGGGGAGGGGATGTGCTACGGTGAGCGCTGTGAATTGTGTAAGACTGATGAATCACAGACCTGTGCCTCTGAAACAAATAATACATTATATGTTAAAAAAAAAAAGAAGATAGTAGAAAGGGAAAAATAAAAGGGGGGAAATCGGAGGGGGAGATGAACCATGAGAGACTATGGACTCTGAGAAACAAACTGAGGGTTTTAGAGGGGAGAGGGTGGGGGGATGGGTTAGCCTGGTGATGGGTATTAAGGAGGGCACGTTCTGCATGGAGCACTGGGTGTTATACGCAAACAAGGAATCATGGAACACTACATCAAAAACTAATGATGTAATGTATGGTGACTAACATAACATAAAAAAAAAAAAAAAAAAAAGAACCAGCGAGGACTTTTAAAAAGCAAATAACCCCCATTTTTTTTTTTTTTTTATTTTTGCAACCAGAGACATATACAAAAGCAGACACCAGTATAATGAATCCCTGCATGCCCATCCTGGGCTTCAAGAGCCATCAGAGCTCGGGCCCCAGCTAGACTCCTCCACCCACTCACATGGGGGTGTTTGGAAGCAAAACCTAGAGGATCTATCACTTCCGTCCATAACGATTTTAGCATATATTCCTCAAAGAGCTCTTAAAAAATAATTATAGCGCTAAAAAAAACCTAAAAATTTTTTAAAAGATTATTGTATATTTGGTCAGTATTCACATTTCTCTGATGTTCTCAGAAAAACTTCTGTAAGATATCTGAACAGGAATCCTTGTCACAGATTTCCACTGGTTGCTCTGGGTTTTAAGTTTTTGGATCCATAGATTTCTCTTTTTTTTCTTTTTTCGATTTTTCTTTTTTCTTTTAAAGATTTTATTTATTTGACAGAGAGACAGCGAGAGGGGGAACACAAGCAGAGGGAGTGGGAGAGGGAGAAGCAGGCTTCCCGCAGAGCAGGGAGCCCAATGCGGGGCTTGATCCCAGGACCCTGGGATCATGACCTGAGCCGAAGGCAGACGCTTAACTGACTGAGCCACCCAGGCGCCCCTAATTTTTCTTTTTTTAAAAGATTTTATTTACTTATTTGAGAGACAGTGAATGAGCTTGAGAGAGCACAAGCAAGGGGAGGGGCAGGCAGAGGGAAGAGCAGACTCCCCACTGAGCAGGGAGCCCGATGCGGGGCTCGATACCAAGACCCTGGGATCATGACCTGAGCCGAAGGCAGATGCTTAACTGACTAAGCCACCCAGGCGCCCCTCTTTTTTTCTTTTTGAACACAGCTTTCAAAACATATTTATAAGCTGAGGTATAATTTATATACAAGAAAATGCACAATTGTGGAGTTCAGTGAGTTCTGGTAAATGCATACGCCTGTGTGACCATCTTCCTCATTAAGATACAGAACATTTCTAACAACTCAGTAAATCCACACTGCCCCTGCCCTCCTTTGCAGACAATCTGCCCACCTCGCACCCCGCCCCCCAAGGCCACCGTTCCTCATCAGAGCACTGTTGCGTCAACTAGGGCTTCTCAGAACTTCTCCCATGCAGGGCCAACCCCTCCAGCAGGCACATGAGGGTCCTTCATGATGAATGGACCGCCTGAGGGAGTTCTACTGCTCAACCCTTCCCACCCTCCATGTGTTCACAGGGCTCATGTGACGTCATCACTCCCACCTGTGTCCTTCTTTACTAGACCATTCTACAGCCTGGAATTTCAGCAAACTTCAGTACGTGCACTTGAACTATACTCTTTCCGAAGCTGGCCCCGAATCTACTTCTTCTATAGCCCTTCTCCTCTGGTGCTAGTCCACAGAGGTCTCTTTCCTCCCTCCATGTCCTGCAGCACTTAAGTGTCCAGACCAAAGTATGCCCACCCTCTGCTTTCTCGGCTTCATGGGTGTCTCCGCCGTAAGAACACGAGCCCCTGGAGTCCCTCCGTGCTATACTCTTGGCTGGGTCCTCTCCAGTGCCGAGAGCCGTGCTGGGGAACGGACAGCCTTCCCTAAGTGCCTATGTAATTCAACGGAAAGTCGCCAGGGTTCTGTGGAGACTAACTAGCAAGGCAAAGAACGACATTAAATGTTGAACTAGTCCTCATTCGCTGGAACCAGAGGTAATGTGTCACCTCTATTGCCAGAAAATGTTTTTTGGATGGTGCTGAAACTCTGGCTGCTCTCGAGTGGCCCGAAAACAATGGCCTGAACTTGATAAGGACCCATCGTCGTTAGAGAGCACACCGAGAAAGAGATGTGCACCAGCCCAGGACTGCTGTGTTCAAGTGAAACACAGGAAAAGGTGCAGCCCAGAAAAGCAAAATAAAGAGGACAACAAAATCCAACGGTCTTGACCCTGGCTGCACTTCAGAACCAACAACCTGGGGGTGGGGCTTTTAAAAATTCAGATACAATGAACTTTTAGTACTTTCAAAAAGCTCCTCAAGCTTTTCTCATGTGCAGCCAGGATTGAGAACCAGTGAATTATTTAACAGATATAAAACTTGACTGCTGAGGGGCACCTGGATGGCTCAGTCAGTAGGGCATGCAACCCTTGATCTCAGGGTTGTGAGTTCGAGCCCCATGTTGGGCCCAGAGCTTCCTTAATAAAAACAAACTTGACTGCTGAAAACAAGAGTTTAGACTTCCCTCTGGTTTCAATCCATCGACTGGCACCATGTGAATTTTTAGTAATTACTGGAGTTTAGTTACTAGGCCTGGACCATTAAGGGTATAAGTCCACGACTACCAGTAAATGCTACCCCAACAACGTGGGTAAAACCACAGGAGTAACCACAAAATACCTGCAGAATTCCAGCACTCTGGGCCTAGATGCTCAAAGCTCCCACCAAGTGGCAATGGTTCCCACAGGCACTGCCCGGGAGCTCGAGAGCAGGGGAGGGGGGCAGCTGTGCTTGGGTCTTTAACTTATAATGACCATAAATGCCAATAAAGCATGAACCTCATTTTACAAGTTGACCAGATTAGTGATAAATAAAAGAGAGTGAGTCACAGAAATCTCAGTGCTCTGGAAAATAAGAGCACTTCAAAGCATTAATTCTAAAGTACACAGCATTTAATATACGGATAATTAAACTACCTAAGGCAAACTATCATGAAAAATAAGTTACTTCATTAAAGTGAAAACTCTGTGTATGTTCCTGACTTTAAACCGTTTAGAATGCAACATTTAGAAATGTTAAAAAGCAAACTATTTTATAAAAAAAGCCTTCAATGAAAAACAGAGCTGGAGGAGGCTTTTTGTTTGTTTTCTGGGTGTTTTTTTTTTGTTGTTGTTGTTGTTGTTTTTTTACAAGATCACCCTCTCCAATTTCCTCTGTGACATTTCTCCACCTAGAATCTGTATTAGTTCTTGGTATATTCCACTGTGTACCTACATTTGTTACAAAATTGATTTTAAAAAATAAAATGGATTTTAGAAATCACTCTGTTCACATATCCCAACTCTTCTGCTATGCCAACCAATACTTTTATTTATAATGCCAGGTGCTTTCTGAAAACACAACTATGAACACTGTGGCCAGCTATTAAACATGTATTTTGTCAAAATTTCAGCTAAACATTCCGATCTGATTTTTAAAGAACATGTAGCTTGTTTGTCAAGAAGTAGGCCTGAAATATCTGAATCATAACGGAGGCCATGCAATCATTGGTATTTTCCCCAAATAAAACTACGAATTCAAAGGGATCTCAATACATGTAGTTTTTCCATAAAGAAAAGGGCTTGGGCATAAATTCATCCTTTTCAGTGCACATACTGGTTTGAGGAACAGACAGTAGAGATTATTCATGAAAGATCACCTGCTTTTTTGGTACATATTACTTCTGGGAGAAGGTATGCATCTTTGATGGAGGAGAAAGGGCAATCCCATCCTGATTCAAGGCTCAACATTCAGAACTCTGCCTGAAGGCCAATGCCTGTGACCACCAACACAGTCAACTTGAAGTGGAGAGCTTCAAGGGTCAGAGCTGCAGTTTAATAATTTCTAGGGCCGTTTTAATATTTTCCTGGGAACATTCCAGACAGCTTTCATGAATGTATCTAAAAGTGGGTACTTAGAAATTAAAATGCTAGGGTGGATGAAGAATCAGATTCTCCTCACCACAACCCCACCCACATTTAATTACAAACCATCCCAAGACCTGACCCAGAAAAGCCACACTGACAGGCTGCATTAACTAAAGTTAGGTTAAGCATGGGTGCATTTCCAGAAACAGCTAAAGACCTCATCTCCTCCCCTGATCTCAGAGGGCCTGACTGCAGCTAAACTCTTGGAGCACTTTCTATTTGCTCATTTGGTGGTTAACACATATTGCCATAGGTTATCGTTCATATTTCTGGTATACATGTCTTGGCTTGGATTAGTCCAACTGGAATACAAGTTCTTCAAGGCACAGACCACGTTACATCTTTGTTGCAGTACCACACTTTGCAGAGTTCACAGTCAATGCATAGCTATCAACTGACCTGAACAGAGAAGGGGACAGAGCAGACTGTAAATATCTTTACTGAGGGGCACCTGGGTGGCTCAGTCCGTTAAGTGTCTAACTCTTGGTTTCAGCTCAGGTCATGATCTCAGGGTCCTGAGATAGAGCCCTGTATCGGGCTCGGCGCTCAGCATGGAGTCTGCTTGTCCCTCTCCCCCTGCTCCTGCTCTCTCCCTCACTCTCTCTCATAAATAAATCTTTAAGAAAAATATTTTTACTGAGATATGAACGACTAGCTGCTTGGAGGAAGAATAAACAGCTGTGGCCACTGTCCAATATCAACAAATTCACTTTATCCTTAATGACCGAACATCCAAGAACTCACTTCAGTTCTCAAAAACTACCAATCTGTATGCTTTGGCCAGATATGAACTGCATACTTTAGGATTCAGAATATATGTCAAAGTAAACTTGCATCTTTTTCCGGAGTTGCACGGCCATGTCAATACCCATTTAAAACAATGAAGTGTCAGTTTAAAAGAGTAAGATTGTCAAACATGTGTCCAGGGACAGGTTCACAAAAGTGGTGGACAGATTTTAAACTCATAAAAGATTTTCCTTTGGGCGGGGGTCCTTTTCCCCAACGTTTGTAACAGATGTCCCAGATCTGCAATTTCAATTTTTCTGAGTGTCCACGATCTCTTTTGATAATCTTTTTTTTTTCTCTAAGATTTTATTTATTTGACAGAGAGAGAGAGCGCACGCGCACAAGAAGGGGGAGGGGCAGGCAGAGGGAGAAGCAGGCTCCCTGCCGATCCGGGAGCCTGACATGGGGCTCAATCCCAGGACCCTGGGATCATGACCTGAGCAGAAGGCAGCTGCTCAACCGACTGAGCCACCCAGGAGCCCCTCTTTCGAGAATCTGATGAAAAGTCTTCAATTTCTTCACAAAACTTCCTAACATAAAACTGTTCATAAAGCAATGGGCCCCAGATTAAGAGGCCTTGCTCTAAGGTTAAGGTTTATTCCAACAGTATTTCCCTGTAACAGGGCCTGGGTACCGGCGGTGGTGGTGGGTGGCAGCAGAGAACCCATGAATTTTAGAAAAATACTTTCTCAGCTGAATCTGATGGGCAGCCTGGTGAAGAGCAACTTTTAGAGAATAATTCTGCTGAAAGGGGTCCGAGCAAGAAACATGGAATCCAGCCTTCTCATGACAGAAGAGGACATGGCAGCCCTGATTCTTCCTCTCTCAACCAATACTGCAAGTTCCTGAACCACTTCTGGGTCAGCAGGCTCTCCCCTCCATCAGGCCATTATACACTGCAGGGCTTCAGAAGCATTTCGTCCGGATTATACGATGTTCTTGTAGCATTTATTTTAAAAAACTGTGATTAAAAAAACTTCTAAGTCCTTAGACAAGTAAATAGTATATTATTTGAGCTAAGAGAAAACTCACTAGAAATGGTATTTCTATAACGACTTTATTTCCCTGATTTTGCTTTGGCTCAGATCTCTGTCTACAAAATTGCTTTCACAGTTACGGGAATGACTTCAAGTTCGTACTTTTTTTTTTATTAAACCCAAGATAACTAAGGGTGTAAATATGGAAGCTGATTTAAAAAGCAGTTCTTCTATTAAAAAAAAAAAGCAATTCTTCTGAGTATGAGAGATTAATTTCCTACATATTGTGGCAGGCAGTTAAATTACACTGTTATAGATAGTTTTGTTTATATTTGCTCAGAGACAGGTATATAGTTTTGGAGTATTTGTAAGTGCAAGTCATTCATTTACGATTTTCTCTCTCCAGAGGGAATAGGTAAAAAAAAAAAAAATTAACTCACTCCTCAAACCAAAATAATCCGACTGATTTACAGGAAGAATAAACATTTTTTCCTAAGGTTTGTGTGAGAACAGAAACTTATTTCCTCTTGGCTTTGTAATTCCATAAGAGAAAATATTAAGTACAGGAAACTTAGACCACAAGGAATCAAAAAGTGTTTTATGGCTATATGCACCCTGATGTTTACTGCAGCATAACCAACAATAGCGAAATTATGGAAGCAGCCCAAGTGTAACTCAACTGATGAATGGATAAAGAAGACGTGGTATATATATACTTTGGAATATTATCCAGCCATAAAAAAGAATCTTGCCATTTGCAACAACATGGACGGATCTAGAGGGTATAATGCTAAGGGAAATCAGTCAGTCACAGAAACACAAATACTGTATGATTTTACTCACACGTGGAATTTAAGAGACAAATGAACAAAGAAAACAAGGGACAGACAAAAACCAGACTCTTAAATATAGAAAGCTGATGGTTACCAGAAGGGAGGTGGCGGGGGGAGGGGTGAAATATGTGAAGGTAATTAAAAATACAATGAGCCCTGAGTAATGTATAGAACTGCTGAGTCACTGTATCGTACACCTGAAACTAATATAACACTGTATGTTAACTATACTGGAATTAAAATTCTAAAAAAAGGAACACTGAGAAAAAAAAAGTATAGAATATCTTTGGTCATCAACAAATTTCAGCTGCATCAAAATTATGACAAGGTCTCTTTAATCCCAGAAGAACGTTTGTGACCTTTTATGTGACAAATACATAGAATATGTAGGATTCAACTTTTGTTAAAAAGAATTTACATCTCTAAAATATAGAGCCACACACACACACTTGTACACACCAAACACACAGGGGTTACCCCAGGGGAGCACGAGGGAGGCTTTCACTCTTTATTTTAAGCTCTTCTGAACCATTAATTTGTTACAAGCACATATTCCAGTTATTATTTTAAGAAATTGAGTAGGGGTGTTAGGCATTATGGTGCTACAAAAAAGAATGCTCTTTTGCCTGTGAAAAAGGGATGCTCTCAGGGTGCCCAGGTGGCTCAGTCGGTTAAGCTTCCAACCTTTTTTTTTTAAAGTACGCTCCATGCCTAGACCTGAGCTGAGATCAAGAGTCAGGGGCTTAACTGACTGAGCCACCCAGGTGCCCTAAGCGTGGAGACTACTCAAAAAAAAATTTTTTTTTTAAATAAGACATGCTCTTATATCTCCAACCTAGAAAAATTGAGAAGTCTCTGGATTGGGCACAAATACACATAATTCAATTTAGGCTTTGTTTGTAGCTTTTATACAGACTCTGAATGACTCAGAACTGAAAATTTATTCTACTTATTTTGTGCTTTCCATTTTTTACTGACATCTTTCCTTATCTTGATAAAACTGTTAGTTGGGGAGGCTTAGTAATTGAGGGGAAAAAGTGACAGCCAAAATTATGAAGATAAACATTTGGATTAAAAACAAGAGGCCATTTGTGCAATTTTTGTGTGGCAATTTGTTCTGCATCTACATTTCCATTTCTGGAAGTAGCAAAAACAGGGACAGCAATGACAGCCGGCATTTACTGAGCATCTATGCTCTGGGCTGCAGACTATTACAAATGCTTTACTCACACTGACTCATTAAACGTTCCCTTCGACCCCAGGAAGGAACAAAGACAACTTGTCCTAGGGGCACAGAAAGAATCTGAACCCAGAATGCCTGGCTTCAGAGCTCAAACCTAGCTTTTTTAAAATCAAGTACCGGGTTACTGTAAGTGATCGTTTATATGCTCTTTTGGGGACATCAAACTCCAATTCCACATCGTTTCAGTTGGGGGAGAAAATGTCTATGCTGTTCATGCCTTTTGGTACAGAAATGTATTCTAGATTGGGTGTGAACAATATTCTATATTGTTCGGAGCCCGCAGTAAGCCCCAGTGCATTTGGACACATCTTCACCCTTCACAGCGTCCAAGTGTTGAAAATCTCTACCATATCAAGCTGCTTTGGTTTTCAGTCCATATAGCAAACACCAAGTAACGAAAGTTTAATGCTCTGCCCTCACCTAACTCCTTCTGCATTAGGACGTTAGAATACAAATGTGATGCGAATTACAGAAATACTTTAAAATTGTTCTCTGAGAGGGAGCTGCCTTCGTGACCACGTAAGTGCTATTAAAAATATTTATACTTCTGGGGCTCCTGGGTGGCTCAGTTGGTTAAGCGTCTGCCTTCGGCTCAGGTCATGATCCCAGGGTCCTGGGATTGAGTCCTGCATCGGGCTCCCTGCTCAGCGGGGTTCTGCTTCTTCCTCTGCCCCTCACTCCACTCATGCTCTAAACTCGCTCTCTCTCAAATAAATAAAATCTTTAAAAAAATATTTATACTTCTGTTCAAATGCTGTAGGTCTCCTACATCTCAGCTGATTAATTTAGGTGTTCGTTTGCAGGGTCAGATCTAAACAGTGATGTCTGGAATGTCGGTGTGGCTGGAAATGGACCACAAAGCACTGTTACACAGCCAGACAAAACCTTCTCCCGGTTCCTGATGCTCAGGGTGTCAGGCAGATGACCACATGGTACAGCGAAATATTTTTGGCAGGAATGTGAAACAGAAACCCCAGTTTGGGGTGGAGGGAGGAAGCTGGCAGGAAAATGTTCTTATAATGGATGACCCACTGTACCATCTGTGTCTGGGGATATTTAAGAGTTTTATTTTGACTTCACATCTGACCTCATGATTTTTAAAAAGAAGTGGAAGCAGACATATGATGAGTTACTTAAGACTTTGCTTGAGTCCACATGTCATTTTTATCCTATTTACTCTAAAATGACCCCTCTGGGGGCGCCTGGGTGGCTCAGTCGTTGGGCGTCTGCCTTCGGCTCAGGTCATGATCCCAGGGTCCTGGGGTCGAGCCCCGCGTTGGGCTCCCTCTCCCACTCCCCCTGCTTGTGTTCCTGCTCTCGCTATGTCTCTGTCAAATAAATAGATATTTTTAAAAAATAATAAAATGACCCCTCTGTACACTTACTAGACTTGATTCTAAAAGGCACAAACCCCACCCCTCGGCTGTCATTGTCATGTTTTCTTCTACAATAAACTATCTGTTCCACAGCACGCTTACTAAAAACTAATACGAATTCAGGTTTGGAAGTGGAAACTTGGGAAGATAGAAAAATATCCAGTTTCAGTCTATTTTAACCATTACCCTTTTCCCTATAAAGAAACAAAGAATTTAAAATTTTTGTCAATGGTTTACTCACGATTCAGTCCACACTGCACATTTTCACATCCAATTAAATTCAGTGTGCACTCATCAAATCACGTGAAGCATTTACATTCATTTTACCTGAAGCATCTGGTCAGAGTGGAGGGTGTGTTTTTGGTAGCTTCCCAAACCTCAACTATAGTTTAGCTTGTCAACAAAAGAAGCCCCACGGGACATACTATAGCGACATCACCAGTGACAAGAAAGGTCTATCCTGAGCTCAATGTGAGCCAGCGGTGAGCACAATGACCACCTTATAGGATGGGTGCCCTTCGAATCCCCATTTTACAAATGAAGTGTAGAGAAGGGTGACTTTCTCTCTCTAGGTCATGATGGTTCGAGCGAGCGGGAGAGTCAGGAACAAAGCCCTGTCCTAGAAGGACACGATGACTGCTTAGAGACACGTGAAAGGGAAGTCACGTTAACGAGGCTTGCAGGGAAGTATCACATGTCATAAAATCTTTCAGGGTAATTTCTCAATTAGTTTCCGTTTTTAAGAAAAGCGGGGGTGAGCAGGAATCCCAATGAGGAAAGGATGAGAAAGAACACCTTAAGCACCTGTCAAAATGAACCGTGGCAAAGACTCCCTTCTCTGGCTCCGGGGGCCCTCATCAGAGAGGCCTTTCTGGGCCACCCCATCTCCAATCGCCCCCACCCCGACCATCACCGCTCACTCTCCCTATAACTGGAGTTCCTTCCTTCACGGCACGAGTCACGTCCTGACATACTGTGCCCTCAGCTGGAGAGTAAGCACCGTGAGGACAGAAGCCTATACCTATGCTTGGAAAAGGGCAGGAACAGAACCGTTATTTGCTGAATTAATACATGACTAATACAATCTCTCTCCCTCCGTCAAAGTTTTAACAAAGAACATTTCATGCCAGTACTTTTTACTGAGCATGTCCTGGTAAGTAGGGTTAAAAACACTGTGGGACTTTTGCAGGCTGTCCTGTATAAAATGAGCAAGTACATAACTAGAAGACATGGCAACAAACCAACAGCCCCAGAAGACAGCCACCAGGCCAGTCAACCCAAGCTTGCTTTTCTGCTCCCATCAGCCCAAGGCCAGTGAAACCACCAGACAACGGGAATCAGCAGAGCTCCTTATGAATTTTGATTCTTGGTGTTCCTTCTACCCATGACCATTCTAAAGCTTCCTCCGGGGTTTCAAAAAATGGTTCTAGCAGGTGAAAAAAATCCATACCTCCTGCAAGTACACTATCCCCATCTGTCCTCATCCCCCGGTCCCTCGGAACGCCACATACCTGTAACTTTACCCAGGCTCATTTTGGGGAAGTCAGGGTTCCTCAGCTCCTCCGTGCTTGCAGACTTCATGACAGAGTTGATTGAGGACAGGGTGCTAATGAGCTGCGAGTTCAGAGAGCCAATCTGTGAGTGTGGCTCCCCAAAAGCTTCTGCCAGTTCACTGTAGTTCTCAGCCAGCAGAGTCTGCTGCTCTGCCAGTAACTTCTGGACGCGCTCGATGTAGTGGTCCAAGCCGGTCATCGTGCCAGAAGGAGCCTGGGGCTGGGGGCTCTCCGTGAACTCTCCAACGGGCTCATCCCCAACACCTACGCTCCTCCTGCTGGCTGCCAGCCCCAAAGTCAGCTGCGGAGGACCACAAGCTATGGTCCTCATTTTGAGACCAACCAGATAGTTGTCGTGAATATTTATCTGCCCCACGCCTGACTCTTTGGTCTTCACAGCCGAAGGCCTGTCAAAGCCGGAGCTGCCAGACAGCACCGTTCCCACGCCAATGGACCGCATCTTGGCGGAGGAGTTGACATCCTTCACACGGCCTTCCCCGATGGCCACGGTCCGCATCTCCACAGCCTGGGTGCTGGTCTGCTTGTCCAAAGTGCTGAGGGAGGTGCTGGTGCTGGAGTCCACGAGGGTGGCTGTCTCGGTGTTGGTGGACTGGTCCACCTGTCCCCAAGCCATACTGGTGTGCTGGCTGGTGGTCGGAGGCACCGCCATGACAGCGGCCTCGACCTGGCTAACAGCCTCTGTGTTCACGCTCCGCGACGTGCGCTCCTTCGGAGGGCAGACGGTCACATCTACAGAACAATCCCCGCAGCCGATGGATCGCACTTCTTTGAGATTAAGGTTGGTCTTGAGGAGCGAGAGGTCGTTCACAGACTCCTCCGTGTTGCTGCCTGTTTCGCAGATACTGATTTCCACCCCCACACTCTTGTCGCACGTCTCCACGGACCTCCCGGCACACTGGTCACGCATCTCCACCCGTTCCTTGACAATCCACCAGTTCAGGGGCAGCTCAGGCCCCGCGGCTCTACTCTCACACGCGGGCTGGCAGGAGACCGCCACACTGCGCGTGTGCACGGAGGTCCCGACGCCCGTGTCGGCCACGTCCACGTGGCGGCCCACCATCTGGTCTCTCGTGGGCACCACGGCCTCCACCATCTTGCTGCAGACAGGCGGCTGGGCCGTCACGGCTTTGTCCACCTTCTTCCTCGACCCAGCGGCCTGCAGTTCTTGCTTGAGCTTGGTCATCTCGCGGTCATGCGTGGTTTCCTTCAGTTGAACTTCCAGGCGGTAGATCTTTTCCTTCAGGGCTTCTATGGTCTGCTGCTGCAGCTCGATTTCTTTGTCAGCTTCCGTCATCAGTCCCAGCATGGCCTCCGTCACACCAACCCCAGAGCTCCTCGTCTCAGTTACGGTCCCCACAGCGGCGTCCCTACAGGCCCCGGGGCCCCTGCGGTACACGACCACGTGGTCCATGTTCTCGTTGGCACCCACGGCCACGGACCGGCACTCCCCGTTCTCCCGGAGCTCCGAGGAGGCCTCGCCGCTGCTGTCCTGGATCTTCTGCTCCAGGGCCCGCATGTCCGCTGCGAGCTGCCGGAACTCCCTGATGCTCTGCGTGCTCTGCTCTACGCTCCTCATCTCCTCCTCCTCGTAGTCGATGTACAATTCCCCGCCGCCTCGCCGGGCCCTGGAGAGCTCTTCCAGCTGGGATGCGTTCCCAGCACTGTAGGACCGCTTCCTCATGCCCCCGATGTCGTTCTGGGCTGTGGCTCTCTGGTTTTTCAGCTGTGAGGCCAACTGTCTTTTCTCCTCCTGCAAGACTGAGATCTTTACCTGGAGCACGGGGATGGTTCGCACCTGCTCCTCGAGCTCCTTCAGGCGTTTCAGGGCGATAGCCATCTGCTCGCGGATGTGCTGCAGGTGCATGGGGCTCACGTTGGTCACTGGAGTGGAGATCCCGGAGCTCAGGGGGCTGTGGCGCATGGAGCTCCCCATGGACGAAGTGGTGGCAGGAGCCGGGACATAGCCACTGAAATCCCCGTTGCCTTGGTACCCGTTCTGAAGTGGGTGCATGGCAGGATTGTGGCTTCCAGAAGCCATAAAGGAGGAGAGCGAGCTCGTGGAGCCCATGCCTCCAAAACTGGCCAGCCTGGGCCGTCGGAACTCACCTGGTGCCACCTGCATGGCGACTCTCTCCTGTTCCAGTCTTCTCCGGGTCTCCATCAGCGTCTTGGTGACATGAAGGTTGTGCTTTGGGAGCTGTGGTGAGGGTGGTGGCAGCTCTCGGCTCTCCGGGATGGTAAGAAAAGTGGGCGAGGCCTCCAGAGGGGCAGGGGGCCTTGGGATTGGCGTCGATGTCACTTGGCTTCTGGCGAGGAGGAAGTGGGGGCACTGCTTGTTGTCATCACTGTTGGAGGAGGACAGGGATTCTGTGGAAGTCCATACACCTTGCTGGCCAGGTGCCGCCCTGCCGTCTGGGCACGGCACCGATGGCTTCCGCCTCTTCTGGATGTTCAGTTTCTTGATGGTGTTTCCTTTCTGTATGTCATCCACGTACTTGAGGAAGTCTAAGTCTAGCTGATAACCGTAGGGGGTCTCCACAAAATAAGGATCTTTCTGTTCCTTGTCATGATCTCCATTCAGAACACCCTCTGCTTTTCCTAGGAGAGCGAGAAGACAATATTATAAAGCTATGGAATACACTTGGTGATAAAAAAAAAAAAACAAAAAAAACTAGCATTTGCGTATGGTGCAGTGTGGCCAACTAGTATGATTTAAGAGTTGACAGCCTTCTTTCTGTTCTAATCCTGGATCTACAACTTAACAGCTGGGTGAGTAAGTTAATAAACCCTTTGGAACTTCAGTTTCTCCCTGAGTAAAAATGGAAATACACGTATTTACCTCATAAGGTTGTTATAAGGATGTAATGAGACAGTGGTTTTTAAAGAGCCAAGCGTATATTAAGTCCTCACTAAACACTTTATTTTTGAAAAGAACGTACTGAAAAGACGTGAACGCATTTCGAGGAGATCATTTCTTTTGTGGTCTCGAGTCCACTGAAGTCTAGAGAGCAGTCCTTAAGACTCCTATTTTATAAAGTGAACGCTGAGGCACCAAAAGTGAAAAGTCAGAATAACGGACCAAATCAGCAGAGGTGCAGGAAGCCCGGGGTGGGAGTTCTTACAGCAGTCACTCTTCTGCAGACTTTGCAGCCTTTCTAAACAGCGGCCAAGGGCGCCCTGGTGCCTGACAACCCTCCCCAAGATCACAATTTGCCTTGACCCCTTCCTTGCTGAGAGAGCCAGGACCCAGGGGCCGATGAGTGATGAACTCCGGCAGCATGGGTAGGAACACAGTTGGAGAACAGACTTCAACTCTATTTTGTGTCTTCCCGTTTAAAACCACCACCATCACCAAAAGCCTGCCCCAACTAGAGAAAACGTTTTTCTCCTCTTTGAATTCTTTTGGACAAAACATTCCATATCCTAAGAATACCCCATGTTGTGTTTTACCATATGCAAACAGATGCAAAAGAGAATGAAAATAAAAGCAAACCTATACTCCAAGCCCTGGATCCTGCGGCATTCAGTAAATGCTACTTCTGGCTAAACCAAACATTTAGAAAAGGAAACGGCAAGAACTTTTTCAAGGCACAGACCTTGCTGCTGACCTGAGCTGTGCATTTCAAATGGAAAAGCAAGGCCGTTTTTGTTTGTTTAAATTGTAGGATTAAGTAATGTGTTTTCCTAAAGTCATAATAACAAGCTCTGTATTTTTTGAGCTATGGAAAATACCCAAAAGCAATGAGTGAAAATGCAAGCCATTTGTACCCCTACTCCTATCCTGGGTATAAAAACCCACCGGACTGTTGTCAAGTACTTCCAGCAATGTGGGTTGCCTGCCTGCCCTTCCCAGTCCAAACCCTGCTGAGCATTTACACCTGATAGGGTGAATGCTCTGAGTAAAACTTTCGCCTCCAATTTGCCCTCTTTCCTCTGAAATGTTGGAAAGAAAAGTACAAAAAGACTGCCAAGCAGCAGTTGTGTATTCTCCGTGCCCTGATTTAAAACAATATTAAACTGTTCTCGCTGTTGGAAATGAGGCACCAGATTTCATTTCTAAAACATGGCAAGAGAATTCTACTTGAAAGAAGTGCTCAACCTTAATCACTTGCTCACCCATGTAAGGGTGAGCTGATGATGAGCCGGCACCAGGAAGCTTGTGCTCATGCTAACAGAACTGCGTCTTTCTTTCCCTCTTTCTTTCCTTTTTAACTCCACATGGACAACACGCTCACCCAAAATATGCAGCCCGACCTGTTTCCAGTGCTGTCTGAAATTCCACAAGCAAAGAGAAGCTGCCCGCTCTGGTGTCAGGTAAAAGCGGGCAGATCTGACGGACAGGAGCCCCCGATTCTAAAATTGGGCTGTGGCTCCTCCAGGCCACAGGGGGCTCGGCCCTGGGACCAGGCCCCCGCCCCCACGCCCCCCCCCCCCTTGCGCTCGGCTGCCTGCTGGCCGCTCACCCTCCTCCCAGGCGCCCGCTGCGCTCTCCACCCGCCTGATCACCCGCAGGCCGCGCACCCTCCTTCCGGGGGGTGGGGGCGCCCGCTGCGCTCCGCTCCCCGCCGGCAGCTCATCCCCCCTCTCCGGCGCCCGCTGCGCTCCGCTCCCCGCCGGCAGCTCACCCCCATCCCGGGCGCCCCGAGGGCTCCCCACCGGCCTGATCGCCACCAGCCGCACGGCCGGCGCCTTCCCGGCCCGCCGGCCTGCTCCCTGCTCCGCGCCCGCTGCACCCCCACCCCCGGGGCGCCCGCCCGGCTGCCCAGCTCACCAGCTGCCTCGCACTTCGCCCCGGCGCTGCCTCGGACGCCCTCCGTCGGTCTTCACCGGGTAAGGAAAGGAGGCTCAACATTCGTGCACACTTCGCCGGGCCACGCGCAACACCATAGGCCCAGGGCGCACCAATGAAGTCTCCCTCCGGCTCCGGCGACACCACCCCCAGCCCACTCAGCTGCTCGGCACTGCCTGCTTTCTTAATGAAAACAGGAACCCGGGATCTTGTGAAAATGCGTGTCCTTCAGGCCAGCGTGGCCAGGCGTACAAATACCGCGGGCGATTCAAACACCTCCACACACAGGCTGTGCGTCTGCGGTACGAGCCACTTCCGAGGGCGAGTTTGGGTGCTCCTGCCGACGCCAGGCAGCCGCGGCCCTGGTCACCTGAGGACGTTCCACGCACAACAGGCACCACTGTCCCCAGCAGGTTCTCCAAGCGCGCGGCAGTCCCGGCTGGTCAGGGGCCCTGCGGGAACTCTTCTCAGCCCTTGGCTCCTCACCAGCGACAAGCAGTTATCCCTTAACCATAGTATGAATCTCAACTGAGCCTTTGCCCTTGATGAAAAGTTCTTTAAAAAGCCCCCCCGTTTTCCAGTTAGAAAAGTAGTCCATGGCTTACGTTAAAAAAAAAAAAAAATCACCTCCAGGCCATTTAAAGAATGAAAAAAGTCCCTCGGCTCTCACCGCTTTGGGGCCCTATTAATATTTTGGTATAACTCCAGAATTTTTCTGTGTATTTCTAAACAGAGTTATTTTACCCATTTTCGGTAGAAAAGGTTAATTTTTATCTATTTCCCTTCAACGTGCTTTTTTTTTTTTTTTTTTAAAAACGCACTGATTTGATGTCAGGATTTAGAATGCAACAAAGCACATCACATTTTTTTTTTTAAGATTTTATTTATTTGGGCGCCTGGGTGGCTCAGTCATTAAGCGTCTGCCTTCGGCTCAGGTCATGATCCCAGCGTCCTGGGATGGAGCCCCGCATCGGGCTCCCTGCTCCGCAGGAAGCCTGCTTCTCCTTCTCCCACCCCCCCTGCTTGTGTTCCCTCTCTCGCGCTCTCTCTCTCTCTCTGTCAAATAAATAAATAAAATCTTAAAAAAAAAAAAGATTTTATTTATTTATTTGACAGAGAGAGAGAGAGCCAGCACAAGCAGGGATGCAGCAGGCAGAGGGAGGGGGAGAAGCAGGCTCCCCGCGGAGCAGGGAGCCCGATGCGGGGCTCGGTCCCAGGACCCCGGGATCATGACCTGAGCTGAAGGCAGACACTTAACCAACTGAGCCACCCAGGTGCCCCAAAGCACATCACATTTTTCAGTGAAACTTAACTGGCCGGCCCATCTTTAGTTATTTCTCAAGTTCACAAAACACATAGATCATGCTGAATTATCCCCCAAATGAACTCTGGACTTCTCAATCTGGGACTCAGGAAAGGTTAGAATTTAACCATGTTAGGCTTGATGATTTCCTAATACTGCTTAAATCAGACTATCCTAAGAAGCTGTCATCCAAATTTCATCCCCCAGCACCTAAAAAAGCAACCTGTGTTTCTCAAGGTGTCATTTTTACAATCAACTGTCCACTGTATGTTCTACAACTAAAGAAAGACACCCAGTGTCATTTTTTTTACCTCCTGCTTTCTGGTGTACCGTCACGTACAGTAACACAAATATGGCATTTATAAGGGGCCCTGATTGATTTCCCAACTTCTCCAAATGTGTAGGTTTTCTCTCTGTGCTTGATTAAGTATCTTAAGAGCAACAAATTTAATTTTTAAAATTTCCTTCACTACTCCCCCTTCCCAGTCATACACATCATTTAATAAGATGTGTGGAACTATGGAGATGTTTAAACATGTTTCCCGAAGGAATAACTGAACATACAGTAGTATATAATGAATTTTTAAGAACATCTTAATATTCTGTAGGCAGAAGTTGCTTGCTCTGTATTAGTGTTAAAGACAATTCTTACAAGAAGCTGTTTCAGTGGTTATCTTTAGATTATAGAATCATGGATGGTTTTTATGTTGTTCCTTATATCTTATACATTTTTACAACACATAGCTATTTATCTCATAAAAAATATTTACAAGATTATAAGAAGTTACTGGGAAGCAAGAGAAAATGTATTGAAATAAACTCCAAGAAAGTTCTTTTAGGAGGGGGATGAACAGGGCAGCCATGGCAAAGACAGCCAGATGTTCCTCAGTATGTGTTATCCCATCTTTGAAACTAACAGGACTCCTGGTTTAGTTGGGCACATATAAAGACTACATTTCTCTGGCCTCTTTTACTGTTAGTATGGCCATATGCAGAAACGTCATAAAGCAACCCCCCGGAACCTCCCTTTGAAGACACAGGAATAGTTCTCTGGCCTCCTTTCTTCTTTGTCACTTCCCCCATCCTGCTGCCTGGAATGCAGATGTGATGACTGGAACACTAGCTGCTTTATTGGACCGTGAGTTCACACATAGGGATGGAAGAACAATGTGCTAGAAAAATCCTGGGTCTCTAAGACCTCTGCGGATCAGAGCTATCATACTACACCTGGAAAGCCACCTCTATACGTCTATGTAAAAGAAAGATAAACTTCTCTTTTGTTAAGCTATTTTGCGTGTTGGGTCTCTGTTACTTGGATCTACACTGAATTCTAATGGATACAGCAGTCACTCCCCTGTGTCTCCCCTCCCCCACAAAAAGTTAAGACCAGATCTTGAAAAGAAGAAAAATGTTAAATGATTAACTGGGGTATGTTACAGTAAAACTTTTTTATACAGAAATTTTTATTAACTCAACAATAATCAGGAAAGAATTAAAAAAACAGTTTGTAAAAAAATCTCTAAGTGAGTTATAGAGAATCTTAACTGCCTGAAACCTTTTTTTTTTTTGGATTAACAGGGTTATGCCTATTTATATATAGCCAAAAACCACTGGCTATGTCTGCAAATGGAATCCTGAAAGTAACAGCTTCCAACTAAATATTCTGGAATCAGAAGGCTGTCCCCTGGGGTTTACAAGAATTTTCTAAATGTCTGGAAATCCAGTGGTGGAGACTGCTCCTGGCACCACCTCTGCCTTCATTATATAGCATTTATTACAAGCTTAATTGGGTGCAGAAAATGGTCTTATTCAGTGGAAAGAGTAGGAGGAAGGATTATAAGAAATAAAAGGAGGTATAGTCTAGCTGGCAAATAAACACCAAACATCCTACACATAACACTAATTGAGATCAGTTACAAAGGCATGTTATCAACAAAAACAATATGATCATACGTGAATAATTAATCAAAACAGAAATGGAGTTAACCAAGAGCTGAGTTTTTAAGGTAAGACATATGATGATAGAGTAAAAGGAAAGAGAGGCAAACGGCCAAGGGCCAGGGCAGAGACTGCTGGTATGGCCCGAGGACAGACGAGGTCAGGAGAGAGGGGGTGGCTGAGTACGAAAGAGGCCATCAGACTCAGGTCCCAGACCAGGGGGATCTGGTCCACTTACGATCACCCTGAGGTGCACACCCAGCCCCATGCTAGAGGCTAAAAAGACCTCCACTTAGACTGTCTTGACACTGTGTGTGGATTGGACCAAGGGAGGCAAAGAGATTAAATTCAAGGGGGCCATTTAGAATGTTATTATCCTCAAGTGTGACATGAGGACCAACCAAATAAAAAATTTATTCATACATTCAACTTATAATTAATATTGATAAAAACAATCTTAGTAATAATATCCATCCATCCGTCTGTCCATCCATCCACCTGTGCATTTATCTATCACTATTTACCAGGCTCTGTTCTAAGAGCTGGGGACACAGTGTGAACAAGAGATAAGGTCCCCACTTTCACAAGGCTCACAGTCTAGTGGGGGTGGGGTGCACGGGGATAAAACCCAAATAAAATACAAGGCAGAAATGAAACAAAGAGGTGGAATCAGCAGAATTTATACTGTTGCACCAACGTAAGGAGGCGGGCCGCTAACAGCAGGTACACAGCTTCTTGGGTTGACGTCATCTTGGGGCTGACCTACTTCCTAAACATGAATGGTATCAGAGTCCCTCTTCCCGCTTGTCTCTCATGACCCACTTTCTACGGTCTGCAATTTGGGGTAACCAAACGCCAAATGAGACAATACTAACTAGAGACAATGTCCCAAGTCCAGAGCAAATTCCCTTGTGTTCAGAGAGAAGCCAAAATCAACAAACTGATGGTAATTCTACTCTTTATTTATATATTTACCACCTATAAAACTTAGAGCTCCGTGAGAGGGGCCCAATTTATGGCCTCAAGAAAAGTTTAAAATTTCCTTGCAGCTTAGCTGCATGAGCAAAGTGAAATGCAGATATGGGTATCTCAAAAATAACTTTTTTTTTTTTTTTTTTTTAGAGAGAAAGAGCATGTGTGCAAGCACAGGAGGAGCAGAGGGAGAGGGAGAGAGAATCTCAAGCAGACTCCACGCTCAGCACAGAGCCCCATGGGGGACTTGATCTCACACCCTTGCGATCACGGCCCGAGCTGAAATCAAGAGTCGGATGCTCAACTGACTGAGCCACCCAGGGGCCCAACTTCTTTTTTTTCTTTTAAGTAAGCTCTATGCCCAATGTGGAGCTTGAACTCAAGACCCTGAGACCAAGAGTTGCATGTTCTACCAACGGAGCAAGCCAGGCACCCCAAGAATAATTTCTTTTAGATGAACGAAAGGTGTTATATGATCTTCACTTCTCAAGGAAATCAAACTTTCCAAACTATATTTGATTTGGGCAGACAAAAAAATTAATACATTCACTGGGAGGTGGGAGATTAGACTAGATGGTAGTAAATTAGTCACAGGATTAACCTATTTATTAGTGATGGTTCTCAACTGGGGGTGACTTTTGCCCCCCAGGGGACACATGGCAAAATCTGGACATGTTTTTGGTCATCACCACTAGACAGGGGTGCTATTGGCATCTCGTGGCTAGAGGCCAGGGTTGCTGCTAAGCATCCTACAGCACCCTACAGTGCTCAGGACAGCCCCACCCCCCTAAACAGCGGATTATCCAGTCCAGAATGTCCGCCATGTTGAAACGGAGAAGGCGTATGCTAAGGACAACGAACATAGTCAAAACTTTCTGGAGAGCGACTGAGAACTTTGGCTACAGAAGCCACAGTCTTCAAGGCCCCCACTTCTTAGTGGGGCCGTAACATCATGCTCCAGGGACAGGGTGAAAAATGCTACTTTTGAGCAAGAAAACGCTAAATACTTTTCTACACATTCTACCACAGTGAGCCATTCTTTAGTATGAGCAAAACACACCGGAGGTTTCTGGACTAACATGTCCTGGTGGACTTATCGATGGACAAAACTTTGATATTATTACTTTATCTGTCAGTGAGGATATAATGACTTCTTCTGGTTTCACTGCTGCACAATCTAGGCCCAATTACTGACTGACTGATGGCACCATGAAAATAATTACACCCATGGGCACAACTTCCATGCTTTTTATGTGTTTTTCTTTACCAGATGCTCTACCTGAAGTGTTGAAACTGAAGAACTTTGCTAATTCCCGTAACCATACTGTCTGTACTCCCGTGAAGCATGAAGGCTCTGCCCCAAGAGCTGAGTCAGTCCCTGAGAAGCACGTAATTATCATGGATTCCCATATTTAAAAGCAGCAGAGTTGCAAGCATCCTGTTGTTGGAGGCAGTCGAAAAGACTCCACATCAGCTAGGGCTGACAGGCAGGAAAGAAAACCAGAAGGATGAACTTGCAGAGGGAGAGAAAGTTCTCATGATGTTAATTACTCAAAGTATGAGAGCAACCGAGTTAGCAAATCAACTTTTCTAGGCTCGGATCAGTGGGACAGAGAAAACAGTAAAGTGGAATAGATCTTTCTGGACAGGTTTAACAGGAAAGTTCTGCTGATGGCATTGTTGGCAGTAAGACTGTCAGACCCAAGGACCTTCCCTATACCAAATCTACAAGCAAGGGCAGAACATACAAGAAGAAAGAGAACAGTGTAAGCGTTCCTCGTTCTGCTTTAAAATAACATAGGACACGGGCGCCTGGGTGGCTCAGTTGGTTAAGCGACTGCCTTCGACTCAGGTCATGATCCTGGAGTCCCGGGATCGAGTCCCACATCGGGCTCCCTGCTCAGCAGGGAGTCTGCTTCTCCCTCTGACCCTCCTCCCTCTCATGCTCTCTGTCTCTCATTCTCTGTCTCGCAAATAAATAATCTAAAATAAATAAATAAATTAATTAATTAATTAAATAAAATAACATAGGACAGATGAGATTTCCTCCTGTTCTTCCATTTACCAAAGAGTTCCTTTTCCCCTGGCTCTTCGCCCTTCCCAGGGAGCACACCTGCCCATCCATTCATGCACACGATGAGCACCTACTAAGTGTCAGAGCCTGCTGAGGCAAGCCTGAACTTCTGTTCCCACCAACCTCCCCGATACCATCCAGGCCTCTCCAGGTTGCAGCTGTTTGAAATGGCCCCCCAGACGCCTCGTGCGCGGAAGGTGACAACAGTAAAGAAAGCAAAAGTGTAACCCGGAAGTTCACAGGAAATACCAGGCCAAGTGACCTGTCACATGCAGCCTAAGTGCGATTTTATAGGCTTGGTTTGTTAATGCGGCTAAGGTTGTAATGTGGTCTTGTTCCTCACATCCGTAACTCTTTTTAACTTCTTGTGGCTTCTCCCTCTAAATGTTTAGATTTCCTCTCGAGGCTGATCTCATCTCTGCTTTTTTAACCTTTGCCCAGACACTAACCTGCACGCCATCCCCACACCTTCCACTGTCTCCCATCCACTATCCCTTTTCCGTACTGGCTTCAGAATCCCACACCCCATAAAGGGCATGCTGATCTAGGGAAGGTGCAATGACCAGACTGAAAGAAGGATTTTATTCTTTTATTCAGTAAGTATTTATGAAGTACCTACCGTGTGCCAAACCCGGCTAGGAGCTACTCAGCAAATCAGACACAGAGCCTGTCTAGGTGAACTTGCAAAGTACAGGAGAAGACAGACAAGGGGCTGCAGAAATGAAGGACCAGCGGTGAGGAGCGCGGTGAAAGTCAAGCACAGGGAGCGCGCTGGACAGAGCGGGGGTCGGCGGCGGGGTCATGGAGCGCGCTGCCGCAGGGCTGTATTTGAGGAGTGTGTTAGGCACAGTGCAGGGTGTGTGCTTGCAGGGGGAAGGCGACAGGAGAAGCTCTAGGTAAAGAAAAGGCACACACCTAACACGCCACTTGTAGACACTGAACGGAGGGCTCTGCCCCAAGCGAGGCAGAGAGGGGGCGGCGCCCCAGCCAGGCAGGGCCCTGGGAGTCAGGTTTTTGGCTCCTAAGTGCACTGGGAAGCTATCGAAGGGTTCTAAACAAGGGAGTGAAATGATCAGATCTGCATTTTAATAAGACTGCTCTGGCCAGATGCTGGCGTATGGACTGAAATTCCCTTCAGCATCCTCCAGCAGTTTTCCATGGATTGCTCCAAGTCCCCATGAATGTTTCCCCCGGTGTCACAAATTCCTTTGCATGGAGTGAGTTTTAAAACAACTCGATACTAAGTGTTAGCTATAGTGTTAAAGCCACCAGAACTTAGAATCTGCATCTGGGGTGACCTGTGGCCTATTGGGAAGGCTTGACAATCTCAGCTACTCTGGTCTGGGCTGGGGACCAGGATCAGCTCTCAGGACTCATCCTCGGGGGCTCCCTCCATGACCTCATTATGCCGTTAAAAAAGAAAATATTTTTCTTTAAACGAGTGGATGATTCACTGCAGAGAAAAATGATAGGATTTCCTTTTCTGAAGGTCATGAAAACATGATAAATCTAATCTGGGAGGGACACGTGTGGCGCGGGTGAGGGTCTGACTTAGCGCTCTGAAATGCAGAGTACAAACGGGCTCTGTACTTGAAACTCTAGGATGGGAACCGCAGGGACTGAACACGTCTGTGAAGCAGAAACATTGCCCCTGACAGCTAGCAAGTGTCTCTGCAAGGGAGGGAAAGACAGAACGGCAAGTTACTACCCCCCTTACAGCTCCCGCCCCAGCCCATACTCTACCCACACCTGCCCAGGCGCTGAATTAGCTAATGCAAAGGCTAAAGATAGAGGATAGGGTCTGGGAGAACCCAAGCAGTACACGCTAAAAATCCAAGTCTTCCACTCACTAAGCTGGTCTCTGACAAGCTCAATTTCAGGTCAGCCTGTCCCTAGAGTCACTTGTCATAGTCTGCTTGCCTGACAAGGATCTCGCTGCAGGTGACCCCCAGGGCCTGAGGTGCATACAACATCGAGAACTTAGAGAATACATGCTTGCCCATGAGTTATTCTCAAATGTCAGTATACCTCAGATCAGCTCTATAAAGACGGTGTCAGGACGCCTGGGTGGCTCGGTCGGTTAAGCGTCCGACTCTTGATTTCAGCTCAGATCATGATCTCAGGGTTGTGAGATCGAGCCCCACATGGGGCTCCACACTGGGTATGAAGACTGCTTAAGATTCTCTCCCTCTGCACCCCTGCCACCTCCCCCAACCCACTCACTCTTGCATTTTTCTCTTAAAAAAAAAAGAAAGAAAAAAAGAAAAAAAAACACTGTCCATCTGGTTCAGAAACTCCTTCAGGTTCTCAATGTCCCAATCTGGGAAAATTTCAGCATCAAAATATTATGATTAATGATACAGCAGATTACAACCTGGTGAATAAACCAGGGACCTCTGAGCCCACGATGTTATAATATATAAATACACTAGAGTGTCAACTACTGAATAAAGGAATTATGAAAACAAAATCATCACTTAAGAAGCATTATAACAGTGGCTGATTTGGGAAGGAATCATCATCACCGGATCCTACAGCTTATGAGCAGAGACTTCTACTGATGAACAGGGTACTGGGGTGGCATCACAATACCTTCCCATAAAGTACTTATCGACCACAAAGGGAAAAGTGGTGCAGGAAGCTGACAGACACCCAGTGGGACCGGCACCGTTTCTGTGGTATTCCTGTCTAGAACATATGGCGTGAGTCCGGAAACCTCGATGGATCCTACCTGAAAGTCATCCTGCAGAACAGAAGGCCTCTCTTTAAAACCATCAAGATCAGGGCGCCTGGGTGGCTCAGTGGGTTAAGTGCCCGACTCTTGGTTTTGACTCAGGTCGAGCCCCACATAGGGCTCCGAGCTCGGCAGGGAGTCTGCTTGAGGATTCTTTCTCTCCCTCTGCCCCTCCCCCCAGCTCACTCTCGTGCATTCTTTCTGTAAAATAAATAAATAAATCGGTTTTTAAAAAGATTTTATTTATTTGAGAGAGAGAATGAGGGAGAGAGAGAGAGAGAGAGAGCAGGAGTGGGGAGAGAGAAGCAGACTCCCCGCTGAGCAGGGAGCCCGATGTGGGGCTCTATCCCTGGACCCTATGATCATGACCTGAGCCGAAGGCAGACGCTTAACCGCCTGAGCCACCCAGGAGCCCCAGTAAATAAATCTTTAAAAAAAAATCCATCAAGATCGCGAAAGAAAGGAAAGGCCAAGAACTGTTCTAGGCTGATGGACCCTAAAGAGACATGGCCAATGCAGGGCCCCCCTCCTCCCCCGACACACACACACACACACACACACACACACACAGAATGAGATGGAGCAAATGTGGTTAAGTGTTAACCACTGGGGAATCTGAATCCGGGTGAAGGAGGTATGAGAATTTCTTTAAATTTTTGGCAAGTTTGAAATTATTTCAAAATAAATTATACATATATGCATAGGTAGAGAGAATGAGAGATAGAGATGATGATAAGCTTCCTTCGCTTGTGCCTTCAGCGTCTTTGAGGGACAGGAAAGCAGTGAGCCAGTCACTGGGGAGCACGGCCAGGATGCCGCTGATGCTCATATATGCAAATGAGGCAGCCTTTTTTTTTTTTTTTTTTAAATCAGGGCCTGATGCCTCTGCTCTTCTCTATTACATATTCTTTGAGGAATGTTACATTTGTTTGAGGTATCCCTGGAAATGTGAAGTTTTGTCAATTATTAATGTTGCAGACTGATATGCCAGGAGCCCCATTAGAGAGAATAAAGTCTAAACACTCCTTTCTGGGGGCGCCTGGGTGGCTCAGTCAGTTAAGCATCTGCCTTCAGCTCAGGTCATGATCCTGGGGTCCTGGGATCGAGCCTGCTTCTCCCACGCTCTCTTCCTCTGCTCTCTCGCTCTCTCTCTCAAATCAATAAATAAAATCTTAAAAAATAAATAAATAAACGTTCCTCTCTGTGGCATCCAAAGTCTTCGACAATTTGGCCCCAATCCAGCACCTCCCAGTTTCCTTCCCACCCTGCACCTCAACCTGTAGAACAACTTTCAAGCCCATCCACCTTTGCTCATTCTGTTCCCTCCACCTGCACTGCCTTTCTCATCTGTCAGGATTAGCTGCACTGTCCTGGTTCAACCCCAACAGCCCATCCTTCATCAAAGCTTCACTTATCCCCAGCTGCTCTGTCCTGGGAGAAACTGGTCACCTTCTTCCCTCTGTTCTGAAACACTCTGCCTACACATCCTGATCAGCAGGCACGTGTGGGTCTTCCCCCACCAGCCGGTGTCTTGGGCCGGGGGGTGGAGAGCGCAGGAATCAACTAGAATTTCTTTTTCTATTCCCGAGTGCTTGGCACATAGCATGCTCAATACATGCTGAAATGAAAAACTGCATCGAGCCATCTACAGATTAGTCAGGAATGATGGGGGAAGACATGTAATGATCAAAGCCAGCACTCCGGGGCCAGACTGCCTGGGTTTGGATCCTTGTTCTGCCACTTTCCAGCTGTTGGCAAGTTAGATCCTATTTCAGTTCTGTAATTGGGCAAATAACAGACCTGCTTCACAGTGTGGTTGCGGACTGCTTAGATCGATGCCTGCAGCCTGTTATTATTATTTACTGTGACTGGATCACCCTCTGGTGTTGGATGAGGCACCCCAGATGACCCAGGCTGCCTCCCCGCCACCCTGCTGCTTCTCCCCGACTCCATGAAGCTCGGCTTTGAGGTGCTGAGCAAAGGCTACGGTATTGAGGTCTACGCTGGATTGTGCCTCTGGGAGTGGACGGGAGAGATGCTGGCTGGGCCAGGCAGGGAACATGCTCGTGCGTGCTCGCTGGGCGCAGGGAACGTGGAGAGCAGGTGCCAGTTAGGGGATAGAGGAAGGCCTGGTCCAGCATCAGCCATGCAGGAAGGAGGTAAGATAAAACAAAAGCCGAAGTTGACGAATATCCCTAACCTTTAAAAATAAATTATGGCCAAATCAAAACATTCTCTTCTCGTAATACAGAGACATGAGTCTGCACTAATTTTTCTGAACAATGTCATGCTTTCAGTTCTGCTGAAGTCCTAAGAGGAAAGCGCCTCTTGAACACACTGTGTAGACGTGGGCTTTAGAACCAGGGAGCACATCTCCGTGGCAGTCTAGCTGGGCTCGCCTAAACTGGGGAAGGTGTAATCTTCATAAAACAAGAACAGGAGCTATAAATATTTCCAAGTTCACGGGCAAGCGACGGGCAGCAGGGGTCTGGAATGGCACGGTGAGGCGACAAGTTTTGCCTGCAGAAAATGAGAAGCTGGGTGGGCCTCTGGAATTCCCAAAGGTTTCTTCCAGACTATGACCCCCTCCCGACTGCACTTCCCACGGAATGTCATCACACCGCACGCTACGTGATCAAGTGGAGAAAGCAGGGCACGGCAGCAGGGTCAGACCAGATGAGCTCAGGCAGCCAGTGCCCATGGCCTCGTCCTCGGCCCATTTCGTCCCGCAGCACCTTTCCAGATGCATCGCAACAGCCGGCACAGCCCACCCACCGCCCAAACGCAGCTTCCCTTCGCTGTAGCTTCAGTTCTGCTCTGGGCCTGCCGGAAGAGTCCAGAAGCCAGGTGAGCAGCTGGGAGGGGAGAAGGTGGAAAGGGAATGGAATGGGCCGTGTCTTAGGAAAAGGCACTGTGCGTGAAGGAGGCATGTGACACGGCAGGGCCCTCTGTTCCAGCACTCTGCGCCAGCTCTCGGGGGCAGCCCCTCTCGACCCCAAGTCGGTCTTGAAATAGCCCCAGGCCCGCCTTCAGGACCTGCCCCTCACCCACCGAGGCAGTGCTTTCTGGTGTTCACGGTCTTGTTTGGAGAGATGCTACTGAAATACAGCCCGACTTGGTCATGCGTGCACAGCACAGACCTAGGCTGGGGACTGAAGGCTGTCCTCCAAAATTTCTTCAAAAATAATACGTCACTCAGAGGGTAAATAGGAAATGTGGCAGTTCTAAGGATAGTTCTGTGGAAAGCAGAGAAGGAGCACAAGCTGAGACAGTGGGACAGAAAGGGCTTTTCTAATAAAAGAGCACCAGGTTTTTTTGGGGGGGGGCGCAGGAGGGGAGAGAATTGGAGTAACTGTATGAATCACAGCCCATATTTTGTTTTATAGCGTTTTTAAAAGAACAAGAAGCCAGCTTTAAGGAACACAGAACAGCTCCCCATTAGAAACACGGAGCTGAAAACAAATGACCAAAAATGGATTTAGCCACACACACAAAAAATAATAAATAAATAAATAAATAAATAAATAAATAAATAAATAAATTCTGGAACTTAAATAAACCATAAACTCAGAAACGCAAACCTTAGCCTATATGTACAACCTTTCATTCCCACGACAATGACATCTTTATGTTAAAGCTAAAATGATCAGTGAGCCAAAAATCAAGTACCGAGGTATCCTTTCCAGCTTGTAATAAAAGCAAACATTTTTCATAACACACAGAGCTTGAGTTCATACTTCACCAACCCCCCACTCCCACCCTCCCCCCAAACTTCACGCTCTCCTTTTTTTCTTCTTTTGGGCTTTCTTACTCACCTCCCCAGAAACAAAGTAACTGTGATTTTCAGCAAGCAGGAAGCCAAGTCTCAAGCATACTTCCCTCGTCATTAAAAGCGCTACACACATCAGCCAGGCAGAGAGCCCAGGATCTGCTGCAGAGAATTTATTTATACCCATTTGGAATTTCCTGACCAACTAACAGCCTCCTGGCTGTGGGGTTTAATTCCAGCACTCCAAGTGCCAGAGACAGCAAAATCTACCAACCAACAAAACTGCTAGCAAGGATCTTAACAGCAATGAATAAAGAAGTGGAGGCAGATAGCTCCCATGCCCCTTCCAATTTTTCGAGCACACTATCTTCATTTTCTTTAGACACCTGAAATGCTGACCTAGAGATACAGCTGCAAACCTGCTAATTCGACGAAGAATTAAGAAAAACAATAAACGCTTTCTGCTTTTCCCCCTAACTGAGTCCCTTCCCCAAAGCCTCCAGTGCTGAGAAAGGCTCCCTGTTATAATCCGAACTATAACTCAGCAGCCATCTGCTGAAGGAAATGATTCAGCTGTATGCTGAGCCCAGGCTGGGCCAGAGGCGAGTGGTTTCTCTGCTTGCTTTACTCTTCTTTAATGCAACATGTAATTTGAAGGCTAAAAACACTCCTGGTTGTAAACCACAGACCCGAGCTTTTATTTTAATTTTTTTTCATATTCTCTTACACATCTTCACCCAAATTCGATCATGTGACTTTCAAGGACACAGACTTAAGTTCCCCAACAAGTGCATTCTGTTTTAGGATGGTAACATCTTTCAGCAACCTTTGGTTTCTGTTTTAAAACATAAGAATGATATGTTCCTCTAATGGTTTAAATACATCACCTAAAAAAGAAAAAAAGAAAAAAGAAAAGAAATGGTATTTTAAGACGCATTCTTACCTTGGCCTAAGAACACTGGATAAAAGTGACTCTAGAAAAACAAGATTTACTGAACTCTGTCTATGGGGCAAACAAGCAAAACCCGTTCTAAACAATAAAACAGAGATTAACAAAGATTAGGGATGACTCGAAATCACCTGCTTTGCAAAATCCCAAACAGGGTATAGCTACGAGGAGAGAGGCAAAATTTTATAAGAATCCACTGAATTCGCCTTGTTTGACTGGTTCATCTTGGTGGCCATGCACACACACCTCACTCCATTTACCTTCTGGCTCCAGCCTCCTGGCCCAGATTTGGTGGCTGGATGATAATCGTTGGGACACACATCTTTCTGTGTGAAGCTACAAGGACTAAACGTCTTAAGACGATGTGGGGCTCATCTGGGCTTATTTTACATCATATAAATAAACTGATTCAAAGAAAAATAATAAACTAAGAACGAAGCTTCAAGTGCCAGATACTCTGAAATACAGGGTCCAAATCATTCCAAGTTATTTTACCCAACACCTACATTAGGTAAGAGATTTGAATTAGGTCTCTTTTTTCCTTTTCTGGGGGGAGGGGCTTAAAAAAAGCTTTATTGAGATATTTACATACCACAAAATGTACCAATTTTAAAAAGTGAATAGCTTGATGAGTTTTAGTAAATGTATATAATTGTGGCATCCATCCCCACAAACCAGTTTTAGGAAACACCCACCAACCTAAAAATTCCCTAAGGCTTGTTTTATCATTTGCTTTTAACAGAGCAAGTTTTTTCTCTGTACTTGTGAGAAAATTCTGGTACTACTCAGTCATGTGATTATATTCCAAACTAGATATTATTATCCAAAGACTTGTTCTTAAGAACTCAATGGAGGAGGGCGCCTGGGTGGCTCAGTTGGTTAAGCGACTGCCTTCGGCTCGGGTCATAATCCTGGAGTCCCGGGATCGAGTCCCACATCGGGCTCCCTGCTCAGCAGGGAGTCTGCTTCTCCCTCTGACCCTCCTCCCTCTCATGCTCTCTCTCATTCTCTCGCAAATAAATAAAAAATCTTTAAAAAAAAAAAACTCAATGGAGGAAGGCATCTGAATGTAGTGCTTTTTAATCCTGCAAAAGAGAATACTGCTGAATTTTTATTTCACAAACATTGTGTTTGGGTAAGAATACAGCTTATTTTAAAAACAACAACAACAACAACAACAACCAAAGAGTATAGCTTGTTCCCAAAACAGCTGAAGGTAATTATTTTGTATGTGTGCTTCCATTAAGGTGAGGTCTAGCAGAAGTCATAGTATACAAATAGATATGTAGTCCTTTATGAAGGAGGACAAAGGTTGGGAAGGAAGAATAATTAAAGATAGGAGCTCTTGCTGCCTGGAAAGTACCGGTCACACAGGCTCCCACTGTCGGGGGAAAGACACACCTGTCTGCCTTTACTCTTCCAAAGAAGCATCCAAACGAGACCTGGCAGGATGGGGATATACTCAAGGCTTTTCCTCGGACAGGTGCAAAGGAGCCGGGAAGGGTGACTCCCAATGAGAAGGGAAATGCACTGTAGACGGAAGCCTTCTGGGTCACCAGGCTGCCCGAGGGCACCAACAGTCTTCATCCCCTGGGTGGCGGCTGCAGGGCTCTGGGCTGCAATCAAGCCTAGCTGAGCCCACAGTTGTGATGCTTACTGAACCGGATTACTGCATCAAGACTTTCTCCCGGGGGGACGGGGGGGCTGTCCCCTAGTCTAGAGAGAAAACTGACGTTCACTGAGTTTAGGGAATCAGTTAGTGAGTGTAACAGTGTAACAGTGAGTTACATTTTGGACATCGTGAGATGCAGAGTTCCTGACATAGCCTGAATTTACCTTCCTCCCCCAGTACGGTCCTATTCTCCCGGGTAGCGGTTGCTAACACCCCTCCAGCCTCAGCGGGGTTCTGAGGCTCCCAGCCGCCCGCGTGCCCGCATCTAACCCACATAGAGATGCGAACTCATTTCAACTCCCTAATGGCCCTGGGAGCGAACGAGGATCTCTCGCATTTTACAGATGAGGCTTACATCATCCGTATCGCTCACTCCTCCATCCCTGTGTGAATGCTACCTAGTAGTGAAAGGCCACATTCGAGGTCTATTCTTTCCTGCACCTTCAGAGGGCAGAGAAAAGTGGGGGTGGGGTGGGGGAGCAGGTGTCTCTGAAGGGTGGGGAGGAGAAGGAACACATTTTAGCTTGGATTGTTCTTTCCCCCTCTGATGTGTTTTCCCGACCTTCCCAGGCAAAAATCCTCCAAGTTTTTGCAGACCAGCTAAAGCATCAGTTCTGTCTGAAGTTGTCCCTTATCCTTCCGGCCGCCTCTTCCCTCCAGGCTCTCAGAACAGCTTGTTTTGCCCTCTGTTCCTACTCGTGCACACATCTCACATCCCGACAGACTTAGAGGAGCTTTGTCCTCTTCATCTCAACAGTGTCGTGCCCCTCCCTCCACCCCACACTGCAGGTGCCCGGGGCCCACTCAGTCAATTTAATTCCTTCCTGAGAGGCCACACTCTTCGGGTTACTCTTTCCTTTTAAAGAGATGTACAAAAATGTCAAAGATTCTGAGTCCGTGTCCTCGCTTTATAGTGGAGGCAGGCCTCTGGGCCAGAGGGGTCACCATAAGAACATCACTTTTAGCCTCCAAGGTGTAAGGGCTAATGCTGGGACCTCCCAGACAGGCTCCCCCCTCCCCCAAGTTTTCAACTCTGCTGCACAATTAAATGGCCCGGGGCTGTTTTTAAAAATGCTGAGTTGCCTGCCCCCCACCCCAATGAGTCAGAGTCTCTTGGAGGGGAGCCAGGGGCATTAGAATTTTCAGAAGTTCCCCAGATGAGTCTATAATGAAGCCAGGAAGGAGAACCTCGCTTCAAACTAAGCAAAATCTGCAATGCAAAGCATGTTCTTCCTTTTGGCTTACAGGAAGCTGAGAGCCCTAGTGGGAGCAGCCCCTGAAACATGTAAATACCCTCAGGGTCCAGATCATAAATTCAAGTACCTTTAGAGTCCAGGCCAGTAACTGAAAGGAGGGGTCCGGGGCAGCTGGGGAGACCAGAGAGCACCCATTCCCTCCAGCTCACTTGGCCTGTAGAATACACCACCCAGCGAGGCCACATCTTTTGACTTTTCAAGGGAAGCTGAAGAAACTAGTATTTTCATACGAAATTACCTAACTTAAAAAATCTTGGCAATTGATTCAAATTAAAACAAAAACCTTGGGTTGGTCACACAGAACACACTCCCAGGCCTCAGTGTTGTGACACAAAGCAAGGACTTCGAGCTATCCATTTGGGACCCAGTTTCACTCCTGTTCCTATCCCTTCTCCTTTCCCATTTTCCAGGTGACCACTTTTTTCCTTCCTATTTTATCCTTTTTTAAAGGTTTTATTTTTAAGTAATCTCTACATCCAACGTGGGGCTCGAACTCACAACCCCGAGATCAAGAGTCACACGTTCTACTGAGTCATCCAGGTGCCCCATCTTCCCTTCGTTCCCTTGTTGGAGTAAACTATAAAACAAATTAGAAAAAACAATTTTCATTCTGCTGCATATTGACTGAATTACTTGTGTTGCATTTAGCGCTCTTACTACCACGATGTTTCATTTAAAAAAATAAAGACCAGGGCGCCTGGGTGGCTCAGTGGGTTAAGCGTCTGCCCTCGGCTCAGGTCATGATCCCAGGGTCCCGGGATCGAGTCCCGCATCGGGCTCCCTGCTCAGCGGGGAGTCTGCTTCTCCCTCTGCCCCTACCCCCTGCTCGTGCACGCCCTCTCTTTCTATCTCTCGCTCTCTCTCAAATAAATAAAATCTTAAATAGATAAATAAATAAATAAAGACCAAAACAACAGCCTAGGATCCTTACCACCATGTCTCCTGAAGGTAAACTTAATGTGCAAAAACCCTACCTGTAAGTATTCATCTTGAAAAGACACAGATTGAAAGCAGGATACTCTGTTATCACTCTCATGGGAGGCCTGGGTTATGTCTGCGATATTCTAGCCTCCTCACAGTCACCACCCCCCCCCCAGCCCCTAAAGAATCCAAATACCTTATGGTGCTACTTCACCCCGCCTGGGCTCTCGGACCAGTGATGGGTGCGATACAAAAGCTGATGTCTAAGGGAACTCCAGGGAGGGAGAGCAGTGTGGGTGGAGCTCCCTTCCACGTCCCCACTGGCTCCTTCTTCACCCACCTCCACCACAGCCCAAAGGGCTGACAGGACCCGAAGGGGATTACAGGACAGGTCCAGCAAGGGCTTCTAGCTCTTTCTTGCCCTGTTAGGTGTGTATAGCGTTGGGTATTGGAAGAGGACTCCTCCTTCACACGCCTGGATTTGAAGGATCTGCTCTTTCTTTTTTTTTTTTTTTTTTTTTTTAAAGATTTTATTTATTTATTTGAGACAGAGAGCATGAGAGGGAAGAGGGAGAAGCAGACCCCCTGCCGAGCAGGGAGCCCGATGCGGGACTCGATCCCGGGACTCCAGGATCATGACCTGAGCCGAAGGCAGTCGCTTAACCGACTGAGCCACCCAGGCGCCCCAGGATCTGCTCTTTCTAAGACTTTAAGGTAAGGGGAGATTTTCCAAGGAGAGGCCACAGTCAACATGAGGAGGGTGTGCCCAGCAGAGGTGTGAGACTCTGGCCAGGAGAGTGAGATGAGGATGAGGACGCTATGGGTGATGGGCCTATCGAAAAACGCCAGCAAGAAATCCTCTGTCTGCGTTATACCTTACTCAACAGAGCACATTTCCTCGAACCCATTTAAGTCTTAACACCAGAGTCACACTGAATTTCTACACGTCAGGCTTTCTTTACAGTCTGGGGTGCCCCCTGATTATTACTTTCATCAGATATGGATAAACAGACTGTCTCATAATATATTTTCACCTGAGCCTTAAAATCAGCATTTATTTTTTTTTTAAAGATTTTATTTATTTATTCATGAGAGAGAGAGAGAGAGAGGCAGAGGGAGAAGCAGGCTCCCAAGGAGCAGGGAGCCCAATGCGGGACTCGATCCCAGGACCCTGGGATCATGACCTGAGCCAAAGGCAGATGCTGAACCATCTGAGCCACCCAGGCGCCCTAAGATCAGCATTTAAAAAGCCTGTGACACCAGTCAGAATGGCTAAAATTAACAAGTCAGGAAATGACAGATGTTGGCGGGGATGCGGAGAAAGGGGAACCCTCCTACACTGTTGGTGGGAATGCAAGCTGGTGCAGCCACTCTGGAAAACTGTATGGAGGTTCCTCAAAAAGTTGAAAATAGAGCTACCATATGATCCAGCAATTGCACTACTGGGTATTTACCCCAAAGATACAAAAGTAGGGATCCGAAGGGGTACGTGCACCCCAATGTTTATAGCAGCAATGTCTACAATAGCCAAACTGTGGAAAGAGCCAAGATGTCCATCAACAGATGAATGGATAAAGAAGATGTGGTATATATATACAATGGAATATTATGCAGCCATCAAAAGGAATGAGATCTTGCCATTTGCAACGACGTGGATGGAACTGGAGGGTATTATGTTGAGTGAAATAAGTCAAACAGAGAAAGACATGTATCATATGATCTCACTGATATGAGGAATTCTTAATCTCAGGAAACAAACTGAGGGTTGCTGGAGTGGGGGGTGGGGTGGGAAGGATGGGGTGACTGGGTGATAGACACTGGGGAGGGTATGTGCTCTGGTAAGCACTGTGAATTGTGCAAGACTGTTGAATCTCAGATCTGTACCTCTGAAACAAATAATGCAATATATGTTAAGAAAAAAAAAAGAAGAAGAAGAAGAAGAAGAAGGTAGCGGGAGGGGAAGAATGAAGCGGGGGAAATCGGAGGGGTAGACGAACCATGAGAGACGATGGACCCTGAAAAACAAACTGAGGGTTCTAGAGGGGAGGGGGGTGGGAGGACGGGTTAGCCTGGTGGTGGGTATTGAGGAGGGCACATTCTGCATGGAGCACTGGGTGTTATGCATAAACAATGCATCATGGAACACTTCATCTAAAACTAAGGATGTAATGTATGGGGATTAACATAAGAATAAAAAAAAAAAAAAAAAAGCCTGTGACAAAATGAATTGAGGCATGAAGTAAGGGGATTAAAACTTTAAATCAGATTGCCACAAAGACTATAAACGCCGCAAACAATAAGAGTCTATTTAATATTTATTTATAATTTATAGGTTATAATAATTATAATTTATTAACGATAATTTATTTAATAATTATATAATTAAATAACCATTTATTTCCTCCCATCTAAAAGGGGGGCAGGGATCTGTAGAGACCTTCCCAAGAGAACCGTGGGAAAGAACGCAGGCAGACCGGCCGCCCATACTCCCAACCTTAGAGGCCACCAACTCGGTTTCTCATCCACAGTTCCAACCAGCCCGCCGAACCAGACCAGGTAACAAGCCCGGGGCAAAAGGAACTGGTGAGAGTTCCACCTCCTGTCTCTGGCTGGGTCGCTAACAAGAAAGTGGCCATGGGAGCTAGAAAGAACCTTCCAAATGGCCTTGGACAAGCATCCTCCCTGGACAACCACGTTACACCTGGTCACCTCTCCCTGGAACGCAAGGCACTTAACCAACAGTACCATTTTAAGCCTACATCAGAGTACGTGATGGAGAGAAAGGAGATGCTACCCCTTGCACTTAGAGGTGAGGTAAGAGGAGGAAGGCTGTCAGCGAGTGTGTGCCACGGGCTGAAAGCCACCTGTTCATCCGGGAAAAATACCCAGGTGCACAGGCTGGGAGGAAACTGCAAAGGGAGTAACAATGTAAGACGGGCCAACGGCAGGGCTCAATTCAATCACACAGATTCTCAAGCAGGCGCTGTGCCCGTGTCTCGCTCTGGATTCGCTGCCCAGCATCGTGCACGCACAAGGTAGGCGTGCTGCGAACATGTGCTCCTTGAACGCGGAGCCCGGGGACCCCAGGCGGAATATTAAGCAAGCCACAATGGGTACACCGAGGTGTAGATGATAGGACTCTTGCCTCCTGAGACCTCAACGCTTACAGACTGGTGAAGCACACACCCCTGACTCTATATTAAAATACACAGCTCTCCGGGAATTAAGAAGAGGTAGGGGTGACGTCCCCCTGGGAGTACCTGAGAACACTTGTTGGAACAGGTCAGAGAGGAAGCTGCTCTTGAAGGATAAGAAGGGCTTGGGAGGTATGGGAAAGCCATCCAGATCAAGAACAGGGCTTTGAGTGAGCCCCTAGGAAGGGAATAGGGCAGGTGGGCTGGGGAACAGCAGTGGGGATGGTGCAGAAGCCCTCGCTGGCTTCAGGACCCTCTGCCCAGAGCTGGTCTCTTGCTGCCTGGAGCCCTGGAGGGCTGGGAAGGCCCACCAAGGTTTTTGCAGGCCTCAGGACTGAAGACACAGAAACAGATCATGATTTCTGTCCAAATGAGGCCAAAAACAAAAGCCCAGAGTTAGGAGTGAACAGAGATTAAAGTTAGTGAAAGCCACACAGGTTTGGAGAGACTGAAAAAATAACAAAAGTATCGACAGTTCAGTGCTCCTTCATCTTGCCAGCCATCCTTAACAAAGTCACAAAGAAATGACAGTAAGGCAAAGAAAGACCCACTGTCACAGGACATCAGGGTTGGTCCATGTCACAAAGAAGGCGAACAGCTGCCCTTCTGACAAATATGTTTCTGTGTGGTCATTTAAAAGTAAGCTCCTGAATGAATGAGCTAGCTCACTACACTGAAGTATTTTCACTGAGTTTTGTATCCTTCCTTCTGGTCGTTCCAAAGCAACACCCTGATTTAAATTCACCACTATTTGCAAAGTCTGCTTGTTCGTCATCAAAGTGGCCAGAGGACAGAAAACCAAAGAATAAGAACCCCAGAGGGAAAGCCCCCAGCTTTCGGCCCCCTTTACCTTTCTGGAAGATTTTCTGTCTGGGGATTCTTCATTTAAAAGCAGTATCCTGGGAGTGGGGGTAAGTTCCAGATGCTGGTTTCTAGTGCCTCAATAATGTGTGAGCAGCCCTGCTCAGAGAATCCACAGCTCCTGGGTGATGCATGAGAGTGTACAGGGCCGTGCCCAGGAGCTGGTGGGACCCCTTACCCCCCAGAAGCTTACGATATGACACTGCCAGGCAGCCGTGCCCGGGGCAGATCTGGAAGCTGTGTAAAGCGTGGTGCTAATGGAAAAACTTGGTGGCACAGGGCTTCGGTGTTTTGCAATTTTTTTCCTGTAAGCTACGTTGTTGGAATGGTTTGACATGCAAACCGTTCCCTCCGCCCCTACCGGCCTACAGACTGCCAGGTCTCCACCCTGGTGCGCTCTAACAATCGGTGTATCATCGGGCTGATTCACCCCTTGCAGGGGTGGAGTCCTGGCTGGGGTACAGGGCGCAGAAAGCCGGCAGGTTTTACTGCCTCCTGGGACAGCTCATGGCAAGACAGATGAGTCTTTGTCCTCCCAGCTGGCGGGGAACGCGCCAAATGAACTGCCTCAAAAAAAACCCAAAAAACCCCACATTTCCCTGATGAGTCCCTGATTTGATTAATGCATCCCCGTCAGTCAATCGGGAATGCTGGGGAAAAGGAAATAAATCAGCCACACGTGGTGGGTATATGGACTGAGCTGAGGAGGACACGGGCAATGGAGGAAGAAGGAACACTTTTTGGTTTTTGTTAGAAGAAAACAAGAGGTGATGCACGTAACTATGGGGGTGAAGACACCACATGGTTGGGCTTATGAATCTTTAGAAATATCTCTCTCTCTTTCGTGTTTCGAGTCTGGGGACAACCTCCTCCTTCTCTTCCAGGAGACTCTGAAAAGTGCCTGTTGCGGCTGCTTGTATACAAACATTTAAAAAGCCTTCGCCTGGCGGACAGTTGTTGCAAGAGAAAAAGGCCCTCAGAAAAGTGGGCAGGAATGGGAAAATCTGACAGTGCAGGCTGAATCAATGTTTTCACAAAATTATTTGCAAAGCTGATGGGATTTATTGACTAAAGCAAACATTGTGAGACTAGATTCAGAAAATCACGTGACTGTCTCCTGATTCTACCGAACAGAGATCATGCCCAGAGTATGAAAGATCCCGCAGAGAGAAAACTTTTTCACTTAACTAAGATCGCGAGAAAGGACCTAAAATAAACTCAGCAACTGTGACTATTCAGAGCACATTGCTTCCATAAACCATCATTCTAAGCACCACCTCCTTTAAATAAAGGCTCATCAGGTGAAACTGTACCAAACCTCCAGACCCAGCAGGAGGAAAGTCACGGGCCACTCAAATCTGGCCTGTCACACACGAGACAGAGTGAGAGTCCACAGACTGAACTTTGGGGATGAGAACACATCAATGCAACAACAATCTGTCCATCAGCCCTGTTTTCCTTCATGTTCACAATTCTGCTTTTCTATCTGTTGGTTAGAAAGGCCTCCTGAATATTATAGAGTATTATTTAATTATATTCCAAGTGCTGCTAAGATTAGAAATCTGGTCACAATTTAAAAAAAAAATCCTCAAAATAGTCGCATACATATTTTTAAGTTGTGAGATCACTTGTCCATACAGAACTACCAGCTGAGATCACTAGGAGATACAAATGGGCTGCATATTTAAAACACTTCTCATCTTCCGGATTCACGAGGAATTGCAGCCCAAAGCAGAACCAGGCTTAGCCTCTGAAACATGAGCATACTTTTCCTAAAGCATATGGAAATGAGTGAATCCGTTCCAGCTCATTCCAAAAATATCCAGCAGAGACACCAAGAGAGGAAAAACAGAATCATCAATTTTTTTTTAAACTTACAATTTCTACAAGTGTTTGAATGAATCCTATCAAATCTGATTTCCTGGCTGAGTCTTCTACGAGGTTTTATTAGAGAAGTCTCCTCCATGCAATTTTTAGGTATGCTGCCAGAAAAGAGCAAGAATTTACGACCTCTGTGAATGTGAGAATTATGCTGATATTTTCTATGCCAGATCAAATCAAACAGCCTCTTAGAGAGAAGGACCCCAAAGCAGAAACTGTGAGCTGTAGTCATTCATTTCCCAAGCCCACACAAACCTTTCTCAGAAACTGCACAAAAGGAGATGAACTGGAATTATCTGGGACACAGGAAGAAGGCAAACCCTTGGAAAGGAAGCTAACGAGCTATACTTTGGATGGGCTCAGCTGGCCCACCCAAGTCCTTTGAGAAAGAGGGGAAGTGCATAATCAGAAACACAAGCCAATACTCACCGAAGGGAAGTCTGCCGGGAGCAGGGCACAGGATATTCAAATTTTGTAGGAAGGGCTGTTTTAATCCTTTGCCTCACTCTGCAGCTTCCAAAGGAGAGCGACAGCTCAAGGCTTTAACATCGGAGCGCATCTCCCTGCTGGGTTTTTCTTTTGTGTTTTTTCTTTCCCCTCAGCGCCCACACAGCATCTGGGCAGAAGTCTTCAACCGAAGAGTGAATCTTTGCCCAACACCTGGGCCGGGCAAGAGCCTGGATTCTACTCTTCCTACACCCAAGTAGGCTGGGACTCACTGCCAGATAGGGCATCTTTCCTCGGCTCAACGGCAGAGTTTAATCGCCTGTCTAAAATCTGAATGATGCTTAACCCATCAGGACTTGCTCACAGTCTGGAGCAACAAAGCTTTATCAGGTGAAGCTGGCTACTGGTTAAAACGGAAGCCTTAAGAGTGTGTAAACCAAGCAAGCTCTGACGAGGGAGGGACCCTCCAGAATGTCTCTGGGGGCTGGATGAATTCTGGGGTTCTGATTTAACCAGACAGGCAAGTCTCTGAAATCCAGTGTCTCCTATTTGTAGGTGGTCTCGGCAATGTGAAACTCAAATGTAACTAATACTTAAAAAAAATAACTATCTTCTGAAACACCATCACTATAAGAAAATACATTATTTGTAAACCTCAACGTGAAATGAGCCTTTAATCAACAAAAAACGAACAGTTTCATTTAAAGTTGAAATGAAATCCGATTATTAAGCACACCGAGTAACAGGATGAAACCGCATGATGTACTCAATACTAATATGTTTGTTAATTTGGCTCTATGAGATAATTCACACTAAGAAGAAACTAACTTATCAACCTAACCTCTATCAGGGAGGACATTTTACTCGCAACTCTTCTACTTTTGGGTTTCATGGAGTTTCTTGAAATACATACTTTCCCCTTGATCTACTTAATTAGGACTTCACAGATGCCACACTTCTGATTTTTAATGTCAACAGAATGTGCTGAACAAAGGGAAAAAGACCCTCTGCGTTCAATGTCTGGCTTAGCCATTAGCTAACTGTGTGGGCTGGGCAACTTGTGTTTTGTCATCTGAAAAGTAGGGACAGGTGGACTCATAAAGACCCCCACATTAGCCCTTTACCTCTGTTTTGATATCAGGCAACTGTGTTGTACCCTCAGCTCTCCGAACATACTGCTTACAAGGGAATGCAAAGCACAGACAGGAACACACATTTCATCCTTTGGCAGACTTTTCCAGGACACCCTGGAGGGTCATGGACGGTACTCACACATTCAAGGAGCCTCAGCGTCTCATCAGCTCACCTTCTGCCTCTGGAGGAAGGCTGATGGAGACCACAGGTCTAAGACTCACCAGCAGAGACACACCCCCCCCCCACCTCCTTACACATGGTCTCAGAAAACCCGGGGCGGTTCCAGCCAGACCAGTCAGGGCAAACTGGTCTCGTGCTTGACAAACAGCAACGCAATTAATTCCTGCTGTCGGGTTCACGGCAGTGGGCTCAGAGTTCTGTTTGAGAAACGCTGCTGCTGGGAAAAATATTTACACAACCGAGTGGGCTGCACCGAGCGGCAGAATTCTACCTGCTCCGCCGCGAGTCTGGGGCCCTGGCTGACCTGGTCTTATCAGCGGCCTTTGTACCTCATTTAAGATCAGCATGGAGACAAAACCTGGAGCCAAATGACTGACCAGAGTAACAACCAGACTTAATGAAATTTATCATAGGAATTTAAAATGAGAACCAAGTTTTTAATACAGTTCGATAAGTACCCTAAGTCAATAGATAGTTATCTGGAAAAAAATATATATATATATGTATATTTATGCTTTGAAAGAGGAATAGCAAGAGGGAGAAAAACCATAATAAACTACCAAAGGCAAATATTAGCAAGAATAAGGCTGGTGATGGGAGGCATAAAATGGTACTCCCTAATACTCATCTATTTATTTCATTTAACTGTTAGACACAGGACAGTAATATAGTTCTTGCCTCAAAGTCAAAGCGTCTGAAAGGGCCTGGCCCGGTGGCCTGTGAACAGGCGCTTTTCAGCCCGGGAACCGAGGAGCGAGCTCACAGACGAGGGGGGCGGTGATTTCCCCTGACATCAGACCAGCGTTTTACATCTTAAAAAGCGTTTTTGTGGCTACTGTTTTATTTTTCCCTCACAACACTCCTGTGAAGAAGGCAGGGCAGGTATATTATCTTCATCTGACAAATATGCCACTTGTTCGTTAGCTTCTAAAGAGAGTCGAAGCTCTAATTAAAGTTTCTCAACATTAATAATTAGTGTTTACTGAGGTAAACAGTGCATCCAGTTTACAACATGATTGAGAGACCTGAGAAAAAGCAGACTGTCCCCATCCCCGAAGCACAGAAATACAGCCATTTTCCTAACCAACGCCCCCCGCCCCCCCCCCCATGTGCTTCCTAGGTGTCCACAAGAACAGGGAACGGTCACAAGCCATTTCTATTAATGCTTGTAGCTCATCACATTAACAAATGACATTAGGGGACTCTCTATAAGACCACCGTCAAGTGTTTGCAATGAATGCAAGCAAAACTGGACCGGTCAACAGAAGTAGGATGGAGATCTTGTGGAAAAGAGGTGACAGACACAAAGACATGATTGAAGCTGAGGGGGTAGATGGTGAGGAGGAAGACGAAGCTGGGAGGGGTGCCTAGGTGAGGCTGCCAGGTGTAGCAAATAAGAAGCAAGGACACCCGGCAAAATCTGAATTTCGAATACACAGTGAATACTTTTTTTTTTTTTTTTTTTTATAGCATAAGTCAGTCCTCTATTTTATCTGGAGGCTCCGTCCACAGAAACCCTCAGCCTCTACCAGAATGGAAGGTCCTTGGAGGCAGGAGTTTTGGCCTGTTTGTTCCCTGCTGAAGCCCCAGCGCCCAGAAGAGTGCCTGGCACACTGGATGTGCTCCAGGATCTCTGCCGTGTACTACTAAAGCATATTTCTTCAGCGAGGCGGGGTGCACCTGGCACATCACCTTGATGCATTTTGTCGGCCTGAAACTGAGGGCAATACATTTCACAAATTACAGCATTAACTCACTGCTCTTCTTTTAAAATCGGTACCTTTTATTCAAACTAACTGAAGGACTCAATGGGTAAGTCAAAGGATAAAAGGACTCTGAACGGTCCCTTCCTCAGTTTCAACTCTCAACCGGGACATGCATGTGGGATGTCAGTCCTCAGACGTGTTGGCAGCAAGGGCACCGCTTGGCCAACTGGTTCTCTTCTCAGCTGGCTTCTTTTGCTCCTGCTTTGTTCCTAAGACCATGAAAAGTGTTTCTGGTGCCAGTGCCCTGACCTCACCTTCATATGGGATTTTTCCTCATGTTCTATGGAGCCCAAAGCACTGATTTTTCAGAGGAATGGGTGGGGGAGACTCCTTTTGGGTACCACACACGTAGGGGAAATACAGTTTTAAAAAGTATATTTAATATTATACTTTATCTTTGAAAAATGAAAAAAAATATACAATTTACTCCACACTAAAAACTTTACTGAACTACCGAAATTATTTATTCTTCTCACCGGAAGGATCAGTAACCAGCCCTCATTTGCTGCCATAAAGCCCTTTTTATCCCATCTTAATCTGCAGCCTATACATGTTCATATGTTAATTACATTTTGAATTTTTTTTTTAATTTTTTTTTTAAAGATTTTTTTTTTTTTAATTTATTTATTTGAGAGAGAGAGAATGAGAGACAGAGAGCACGAGAGGGAAGAGGGCAGAGGGAGAAGCAGACCCCCCGCTGAGCAGGGAGCCCGATGCGGGACTCGATCCCGGGACTCCAGGATCATGACCTGAGCCGAAGGCAGTCGCTTAACCAACTGAGCCACCCAGGCGCCCCTAATTTTTTTTTTTAAAGATTTTATTTATTTATTTGAGAGAGAGGATGAGATAGAGCGAGCATGAGAGGGGGGAGGGTCAGAGGGAGAAGCAGACTCCCTGCTGAGCAGGGAGCCCGATGCGGGACTCGATCCCAGGACTCCAGGATCATGACCTGAGCCGAAGGCAGTCGCTTAACCAACTGAGCCACCCAGGCGCCCTGTTAATTACATTTTGAAACAGTGTATTTATAACCTGCATATACTTTTGCATTGTTTGAGTATCTTTTTTTTTTTTTTTAACAGTAGGCAGCTATTTCTTTTGTAATATAGAGTAGGAAAAGAAAAGGTAAAATCATGATTTTTATAAGCACATCATCTCAACTGTGTGAAATATACAAAATTTAAAGAAAACATGGAAAATAAGCAGAACATGTATTTCTGGGTTGTAGTATTATCAGTAATTCCTGCTTTATTTTTTAAGAAAATATTAAACTTTTATATTTTAAAATTTTCTAAAATGAGCATTGTATATATGTATATATACATACATGCATATATGTGTGTGTGTGTGAGTATAACTAAAATAATTGTGTCTGGCTGAGCCTCTAATCAGATTGCTTGTAGAGGTCATGGCCACTAGAATAAACAGTACTGTCCCTTGCCTGGTCCCGACACCTGTCTGCAGTAACCATTTATCCCCAGACACCCCAGAAGTCACTAATTAGAGAGCTTCCCTTTGCTTCCAAACTCAGTGCACAGACCTGTTAGGCAGTGGGGAAAGGTTATAGCTGGGTCATCAGACTTTAGGAACAAAGGGGAAAGGGACACTCTAGGACGAGTCAAGCTGAAAAGGAATGGAGGGCAAATGAGGTAGGTATCTAAACCCTCGGAGAAAGGAATGTGCCAGAGATACCAGAGGGTCAAGATCTGGAGGCACCAACAACCCCAGACGCCTCTTCCTCTGAATGTGAACACAGGTAAGGGCAGGAATGGGATGGGAGAGGGTAGCATCACGAGGGGCTGAAACTCACCCACAACACTCAAGAAATTTCACAATGCTTCAATTTCCTCCTTTATCAAATATTTTACCAGAGAAACAAGGAATAATCCTGACTTCTCTTCCTTAGCTGAGTGCCCGAGTTTCTCTGCCATCACACAGGGATGGTGGTGGTGGTGAGAACAGCATAATCTCATAGGATTACTGTGAGGATTAAGCATGATGATGCAGGCAAAGCATCCGGGCCACTGTAGTACACAGTAAGCGCTCATGACGTGTTAGCTTTTGTCATTCATATTGTCTTAGTGACAGCAGTCCCGAACAGAATCTATAAAAGCCCCGAGAAGCTGGGCAGTAGAAAGGGCAAGCAAAGGAATAAACAGAGAAAGAGACCAGTTGTCCCGTAATAAGCTGCCGAGTTGGGTTGGGTTGGGTTGGTTTGGGTTTGGTCTGGGGCAAGCTACAGCGTTCTTGCCAGAAGGGATGCTTGCAGCTGGGATTGCTCAGACAGAAAGTCACATGTGGGCTGAGTATGCCCACTCCAGAGGGCTCCTCCTATTCCTGGTTTACCAGAGCTTTCCAGCTTACAGGGCGCTTGTAAGTCCACTTCTGGTCCTCACATGGGTCCTAACCCTGCAGGTAGATGTATTTACTGACGTTTTACACATGGAGAAAGAGCCCTGCCCCATATCCCATGGTTAGTGCTGGATATGGGACTCTAATTCAGGGCTCCTGATTCCAACTCCCCATTCTTCCCATTAGCCAGAGGAGCAGAGCCAGGACTGGGTTCAGACATCACACAAGTGCTCCCCACACACAATCCCTACTCTCATACACTCTGCTCTTTGGCAGATCATTCAAGAGTGGAATGAGCACCTGGCATACCGTATTGGACAGGTGGTCACCTGCTGTCTTACACTGTCTCTTGGGAGGCTTTTCTCTGTGTTTGTTCTATAAATTTTCCCAAATCTTATATAAGCAATATTGGACGAGACATGCAAACTACATAGGTCTCTAATGTAACTGGAGGAGAACTGAGAATGCAAGTCTTCATGATTCATGATACGGCTTGTCGCATATTCTTCTCCGGGAAAGTCACTTCAAATAGTATGCTCTTCTCTAGCCCCTCTTTCTCTTTGTGTAGCAACATGAAATGAAAGATGCCTGGGAGTGGATACTAGGAATTGGCTTGAAGCACCCAGACTCACTTCCCTCTCTCGCTGCTCAATCCCTCATAAAGAAGTTCGAGAGGAGTGCACATTACACTTGGATCAGCATTCAGGATTTTACATTTATCTTTCACCACTTCAACAGAATTGACTTGGGTGATAATTTACCTAAATGAGGGGCACCTGGGTGGCTCAGTTGGTTAAGCGACTGCCTTCGGCTCAGGTCATGATCCTGGAGTCCCGGGATCGAGCCCCGCATCGGGCTCCCTGCTCGGCAGGGAGTCTGCTTCTCCCTCTGACCCTCCTCCCTCTCATGCTCTCTGTCTCTCATTCTCTCTGTCTCAAATAAATAAATAAAATCTTTAAAAAAAAAAAATTTACCTAAATGATTCCTGTACATAAAGATTCTACAGATGAAAGCGAATTCTCAACGAGATTAAAAAAAAAAGGCAAAAAACCATCCTCATTGGATAGAAAATTTTTTGAAAGCCTAGTTATCTAGGCAACTTGCTAATTAACATCTAGCCATTATTAAAAAAGAAATAAGAAGTCAGCTTAAGCAAAGGCATACACTTACACACACACACACACTCCAGAGCACAGTTACCTGATGCACAGCCGTTAACCTTTGTGGTGTGAGCCATGCTAGCTGGAATCCAACGACAGATCCAGAAAGGAGTGAGGAGTCATGCAAATTTTATGCATCAAGTTCCCAAATGCATTCAACCTGAAACAATAAAGAGAGCCCCATCAAAATGGATCATTTAAAAATATGTACAACACTAAATCTTAGATGTCTGCTTGCAAAGATGGCTGCTCATGGAGGGCGCCAATCCGGGTGAGGGTGAGGCAGCCCGTGGACGGCAGTGACAGCTGCCTGGCCCCCACAGATGCGCTCGGGGACGGGCACCGAGAGCAGGTCTCCAGACATGGTACTCTTCCAGGAGATAAAACCGGTTCTCTAGAAACGTGGCTGTTTTTAGGAAGGTGGCCTTCAAACGCCAATGGTCTCCTAACGGGTATCGCTCTATAGCCCGTCACCAACCATTTTTGGTTCTTACATGTAAGCCTCTTTTCCAAAGGTTGGCTCAACACTTTCATTCACTCAATTGCACTTTTAGAGTAGTTGTTGTTCTTGTACCAAGCGCTCACATTTTTAAAGGATTCATTCATGGGAACCCTTCTGAGGTATCTCAAAGCCTTTCACCTACCTGGTCTTTTAAAACATAAATGTGATCCGGTCAGCTCCTCTCTTAAAAAGTCTTCCATATCTCCCACTGTCCTATCAGATAACCTTCACATGACATAGTGTGGCACACGGCTTGGAAACATTAGGGTTCACGTTGGGCACCCTATTTCTTACTTTATATGAATCCTCTATTTAAAATTTAACTGAGGGGCGCCTGGGTGGCTCAGTGGGTTAAGCATCCGACTCTTGACTTCGGCTCAGGTCATGATCTCAGGGTCGTGGAATCGAGCCCCATGTGGGGCTCCGTGCTGGGTGTGGAGCCTGCATAAGATACTCTCTCCCTCTGCCCCTCCCTGCTCCCTCTCTAAAAAAAACAAAAAATTAAAAAAAAAAGAAAGTTAACTGCGATTACTACCATAAGATGTATTACAATCACAAAATTGAAAACAAAAAAGAAACAAGAATGGGAAAGGAGCCCTGCTCCAACCTTGCTTTTTCAAAATGCCTTTTGAAAAATGCTGGCAAAGAAAGCAAACAATGGTACAGATGGAAGTATTCCATTTCCACTGTGCCCAGATCCTAACTCTAGACCCACAAAACCTGAAGAAATTGATCTAATGAATTCCAAGTTGAGAATTCAATCATGAATTCGGAAACCCACAATGACCTTCCAATAGGAGAACGGCAACATAACAAACACATCCATATACACTGGGTTCTCATGCAGCCACTGAAGTCATTTAAGAGCTTTTAATAATGTAGCAAAATACTCAAAGGACATCAATAAATACTGTATTCTGTCATAAACCTAATTTTGTTAAAAATATGGATGTACATATTTATACATTTATTTAAAACCATGAGAAGGAAATACACCAAAATGTTCCTTACGGTTGCCCCTGGGTGATGACATTAGGAATGAGTTTAGCTCCTTTATTACTTTTGTAATAGTAACTGTTTTCTTAAAAAAAAAAAAAAAATTAGAGACTTCCTGTGTCTGGTGTTATTTGCTTTAAAACGCTCGGGAGGAAGAAAAGAGAGTTTTCCAAATGCTATGCAGAAGGAACCGAACAGGCCATAGTCACGGAGATGATAAGAAGTGAGAAAGACAAGTAAATAAGAGGAGGGCAGAGGATATGGCTGATCTCTGTGATCACACAGGGTGAGCATTTCTCGCTGTGGAGCTAGTGAACTTTTCTTCGCTGCCTGAATGAGCCTGAGCTATAGTTCAAAAGCTAACGACACCGTTCCCTTGCTTGGCTTCTCCAGCTCTGGTGAGTACCATTCAGCCCACCCGCAGAGATCTGATTCTCAGCCTTCCGTGCGTGAGGCCTCCGGGCTCCCTGCTGGTCCCCATTTTTGGTCTGGCAGCACACCAGTAGGACAGGATGGCTCTAATCTGTCTGCCTATGTGGCAATCACCTGACCTGTTGCAAACAGGCACTGGTTCAGGTCCATGGCATTGAGCTTGGAAAGCAGTAACCTCTGTGCAAGCAGAGCTGGCTCACTCAAATGGCAGGCTTTAGGGATCAAGTGAGCATTACCTTTAAGAATAGGAATGACTACACGTGTTTGGCAAATGCAGCTTTGTTAAAAAATATATATATATATGTGTATATATATATATATTTGGACTGGACTATATATATATTCTGGGAGGGCAGAAGGAGGAGGAGAGGGAGCAGGGAGATAAGGGGGCAGAGGAGAGAAGCCCAGCTTCTGGAATTCTTCAACTCATTATACTTCTAAAAGTCAACAAAAACAAAACCTAAGCAAAACCCTGATCCCTGCCCCCTTTCTAGACCTAAGTGCTTGTGCTCTTGCTTCATAACGGCTTGTAAATACCACCACTTAAACTCTTGAGGGCAAACAGAAGGCGAGAAGAAACAGGCTGCGTGTATTATATGTGCGTGAAATATGCGTCAAGGTATTTGGATGGAGATATGCCCAGAATCTTCTGAGTCAAGCTTCCTCCACTTTGGTCCAAGGTCCTCTCCTGTTAGTGAACCTCCTTCCCCCTGGCAGAAGATTTCTAAGTCAGATCCAAATTGGTCTCTCCCACCCTCCCTCAAACTGAACAATAAAATCAAAATGAGGAGGAAGCCCCAAAATTAGGAACTAGAAGCATACTGCTGGTAGAAATAATATGACGTGGCTGTCACTGGGCGTGGATCCTGGTGGCATCTGCAGAAAACAACACTTTTATATTGTGTATTGATTTTCCCCAGTTACTGTTCATGCCTGACAGGTGGCCTCAAACTGTGAGGCCTTAGTCTTCTTAATGATATGCAGATTCTTCAGTCAGTGCATTATATAAACCAGAAAAGGTTTGGCCATGATCCGTTCTCTGTTACAGATCAATAAACTGCTTCTTTTCTTCCCTGGAGAAGTCTGCAAACAGTAAATCTTAAGTGGTACAATGTGGCTTAGTTCTGCTAAGAAAAAGCACTTCTTTGAAAGGCTTTAGGGAAAGACATCAATACAGAAAATAAAGAATTTGTCTTCTTCTCTGTTGATTTCAAGAGACTAATCTGAAGAGCATTTTTAGTAGCTCCCCTAGTATAATGCAGAGAATACTACAGACATGGCATGAATTTACCCCTATAATAGTTTATATTATGAGCTTACCACGAAGCAAATGTGAACAACAGCTTGCTAGGTCTTTTCTAAGAACACATTAATGAAAACAGATGAAACTGAAATCTGATATATACTCTAGGCTGGTACTACCAACCACCCAAATGCCGCTGTCTTGGTTGGAGCCCAGATAATGATGATGAGGGCAATGCTGAGGACCATGCAGATGACAGCTGGTATTTATCGAGCTCTTAACTACTCTCAGTTATTGAGATATAAATAGCATCTACTCTACGGTGCACCATTATTTAAAGTATCACTGATTAAGAAAGGTGCTGTTCATTAAATGGCCATAAAATGTTTATTAAACATTAATTGTAAGACATAGCCTCATTTCAGAAGTGTTTAAAATGTGAAAAAATGGGGGTGCCGGGGTGGCTCAGGCGTTAAGCGTCTGCCTTCGGCTCAGGTCATGATCCCAGGGTCCTGGGATCGAGCCCCGCATCGGGCTCCCTGCTCTGTGGGAAGCCTGCTTCTCCCTCTCCCACTCCCCCTGCTTGTGTTCCCTCTCTCACTGCCTCTCTCTCTGTCAAATAAATAAGTAAATAAGTAAATAAATAAAAATCTTAAAAAAAATAAAATGTGAACAATGTGCATCTCAGAATTTGTAAAATTATGTTACATTCAAGGCACTTGTTAAAAACACCTAGCAGTTATCACCTTATTCAAACCTCACAATGACCCTGTGAAGTACTGAAAATTCTCTCTCCCCATTTTATAAAAAGGAAACCAAGGCACGGGGAGGTGAGAACATGCCTGGCTCAGAGAGCCAGGAAGTGAGAGAGCTAAGTCCAGAGGTAAGCCATCCAGCCCCTGGGGCTGTATGCACTACCGCTTTAACAAGTAAGAATTTATGCTCATAAATAAGAGGAACCTTTCAAGGAGGTCACCCGGGGGATGTATCTGCTTATTGCTAGGATGCTTTGCTCAAATTCCTTTTAGACAGAAGGTTATGCTTTAGAACTTGAGGGAATATTGTTTTTGGAGCGATTGTATTTCCCGTCTTATTCCTTGAGATGACATGTATACGAGCTTGAGGAGGGACTTGGGTGACACACAGGAAATGTCTCAGTACGCGCCCATCACACTCTCCTCGAGACTCCACAGGACACCAGTCTGCCTGGCTCACCACCTCGTGCCTTAGCCTTTGCTATGGGTGTCATCTGACTCTTTCCAAAAATTAAGTACTTTCTCAACCGAGCAACATTCTCCGCCATTGAAGGTAGGTGGGAGGCTCCCAACGGAATCATAGGAATTTCAAAAATGGACAGAAGGAGGGCAGTCACATTGGAATGAAGAACCTCGAGGCTCAAATGACAACTGGGAAAGGTGAAATCATGGTTTGGATGCCCAGGTTCTGGAATCTCTTTCACGACTTGTCATCAGGAGTTTTTCTTTTGCTTCACAAAATTAGAAGCATAAACAGGTGTTCCTAAAATCTGGAAAAGAGAGAATCTGAAAAAATAATCACTATCTCTCAGGGCTAATGTGGCTCCATTACCACCTGAGGCGATCTCTTTTTCTTTTCTCTTTGATGTGTCTATTTTTATCACCTTCACATGTTTTAAAGACCTGCAACTCTGAGCATCTGTGCCAGCCACTATTTTTTCTTTGTATGTATATTTGATTTTTATTTTATTATATTCAGTTAGCCACTGTATAGTACATCATTAGTTTCAGATGTAGTGTTCAATGATTCATTAGTTGTGTATAACACCCAGTGCTCATCACAACACGTGCCCTCCTTAACACCCATCACGCTGTTACCCCTTCCCCCCACCCCTGCCCTTCTGAAACCCTCAGTTTGTTTCCTGGGGTCCACAGTCTCTCATGGTTTGTCTCCCCCTCTGATTCCCCCCCCTTCATTTTTCCCTCCCTTCCCCTATGGTCCTCCGTGCTATTGCTTATGTTCCACATCTGAGTGAAACCATATGATAACTGACTTTCTCTGCTTGACTTATTTCACTTAGCATAATCTCCTCCAGTCCCATCCATGTTGATGTAAAAGTGGGGTATTCATCCTTTCTGATGGCTGAGTAATATTCCATTGTATATATGGACCACATCTTCTTTAGCCATTCATCTGTTGAAGGGCATCTTGGCTCCTTCCACAGTTTGGCTATTGTGGACATTGCTGCTATGAACATCGGGGTGCAGGTGCCCTTTCGGATCCCTACTTTTGTATCTTTGGGGTAAATACCTAGTAGTGCAGTTGCTGGGTCATACGGTAGCTCTATTTTCAACTTTTTGAGGAACCTCCATACTGTTTTCCAGAGTGGCTGTGCCAGCTTGCATTCCCACCAACAGTGTAAGAGGGTTCCCCTTTCTCCACAGTCTTGCCAACATTTATTGTTTCTTGCCTTGTCAATTTTTCTCATTCTAACTGGTGTAAGGTGGTATCTCATTGTGGTTTTGATTTGAATTTCCCTGATGGCTAATGATGATGAACATTTTTTCATGTGTCTGTTAGCCATTTGGATGTCTTCTTTGGAGAAGTATCTGTTCATGTCTTCTGCCCATTTTTTTGATTGGATTATTTGTTTTTTGGGTGTTGAGTTTGAGAAGTTCTTCATAGATCTTGGAAAGCAGCCCTTTATCTGTGATGTCATTTACAAATATCTTCTCCCATTCCGTGGGTTGCCTCTTTGTTTTCTTGACTGTTTCCTTTGCCAGCCACCATTCTGTTTCTGCTTGGAGACATAAGATAAACTAAAGCACCGTACCCTTCCCAGAAGTTCGCACACTAGTGCTGGGAGTGGGCAGGCACGTAATCAAAGGAGAAAGCACTACAGCAGCTGTGTATGTACAGCTGATTCTATTCCATAGCAAGGTGCCCTTGCTTTGCCCCAAAAGGCTGCGAGTGGCCAAAAAATGTATTTATAAGAGACCACTTGGTCTGAGTCTGAAAGGATGCATGAGTGTTTTCCAGGGTGAGAAAGAGGGAAGGGCATTCTAGACAGAAGGAACAACATATGCAAAGTCAAGAGATAAGAAAGTGCATGGCGGGGGATACCTGGGTGGCTCAGTTGGTTAGAGCGACTGCCTTCGGCTCGGGTCATGATCCTGGAGTCCCGGGATCGAGTCCCGCATCGGGCTCCCTGCTCGGCAGGGAGTCTGCTTCTCCCTCTGACCCTCCCCCCTCTCATGCTCTCTCTGTCCTCTCATTTCTCTCTCTCTCTCAAAAAAAAAAAAAGGCTGGGCGCCTGGGTGGCTCAGTTGGTTAAGCGACTGCCTTCGGCTCGGGTCATGATCCTGGAGTCCCGGGATTGAGTCCCGCATCGGGCTTCCTGCTCGGCGGGGAGTCTGCTTCTCCCTCTGGCCCTCCCCCTCTCATGTGCGCTCTCTCTCTCTCATTCTTTCTGTCTCATATAAATAAATAAAATCTTTAAAAAAAAAAAAAGAAAAAGTGCATGGCGGGGCACGCGGCTGGCTCCACTGGCAGAGCATGTATGTGACTCTTGATGTCGAGGTTGTGAGTTTGAGCCTCATGTTGGGTGTAGACATTGCTTTAAGAAAAAAAATCGTAAAAAAAAAAGTGGGGGGGACACCTGGGTGGTTCAGTCAGTTAAGCATCCGACTCTTGATTCTGGCTCAGGTCATGATCTGGGGGTCGTGGGATCGAGCCCTACATTGGGCTCTGAACTCAGCGGGAAGTCTGCTTTAGGGCTCTTGCTCTCCCTCCGCCCCTCTCCACTCCCCCCCAAAATAAATACATAAATCTTAAAAGAAAGAAAGAAAGAAAAAGAAAGTGGATGGCAAGCAGAGCTGTGGCTAGAGAACCAGGTGCTTACACGGGGGCTTAGCTGTAAATGAAGTGAACCGCCTAGTCGAGAAAGAGGACCAACGCCTGGTGCTAAAGAGAGTGCTAAAGAGAGTGCTAAAGAGAAAACTGAAGAGAACAGAGTCTGCAAAAGCCAAACTGGAAACACACACACATACACACGGACACAAATACCTTTACCCTAACGAAACGTGCAAAGCTCATTTATTTCTTTAAATAAGTCAAGTCTTTCAAACACTCATCCAAAAACCTATCTAACTTATTATACACCATCTATGATTGCCCAGATAGTTCTGTCCAGAGTTTAATTAAAAGTAACTTAATTAAAAGTATGTTTGAGTGCAAACTTTGGCCACAATTCATCATCAGATTATCTTCCAGTGATTTCTAATATTGGCTCCCACCACAGAAACCGTGGCAATAATGTTAACTACCTCTTGGTTATTTTCCAACCAAATTACCTAATTATGACCCAGACCCATTTACCCTTCTCAAATACAGCAGATCATTTTCTTGGTATGGGTGGGGTAGAGGTGGAAGAAAATCTCCATTATCAATCAAGATCTAAGTCAGAATCCTACCTGGACACTAGCTTCATTTATAATGTAGAAAAACAAATGGTTTTTGCCCATTAGAAAAATTTTTTTTGCCGTTTGTTCAAATAGTTACATTTACAACTTATTCCTTGGGGTAACATTTAAGAGGTGAGAAGAAGTTTCTATAGCACAGGAACAAGTTAAAATGAAGACACTAAAAAGAAAATAGGAAAGAAGCCACAGTAAATAAATTCATTTATTCGTTTAACAAGTAAGGGCCTGTATGTAATGTGCCAGGCACTGTTTCTGGTACGGAGGATTCAGCAATGAACAGAGTAGATGCTCACCTCCCCCCAGGCCCCCCAGTAGTCTAAAACTAGACATCTGTGCTTTGGGCTGAAAGATAATTTAGGTCTCACAGTATGTGGAACAGATTAGCTCTACTAAAAGCCAATTCCTCACTCCTCTTTTCTGCCTTATGAAAAGAGCTCCCACGTTAAGATCCCGAAGTGGGCATGGGCGTGTCTAGCCCTCCCACAGACGCTCCCTGACCATCCACGTCCACTCTACATCATGAAAATGCTTTGGGATCTTTCCAAGAGTGTGCGTAAGGACAATGCTACTAACCAACAGGTTCAAACCACCACCTCAGAGCCTGCAAACACTTGTGGAACCTGACACTGGCTCTGTCCCAGCTGGGTTGCTGGAATTCACACAGCTTCCTGATCACTTAAAGAAAAGGCTGTTGGTAAATGCTCTTTCCAGGAAATGTTCAGTGAGGAGGGTTTATCAGATCGTAACAACCTAGGTGGAAAACTGGCTGTTTTCCTCTGCAACAGAGGGCAATGAAAGGGAAGATAAATGAAAATAAGATTTATCGAATTTTTTTTTTTTTTAAGCTTACCACCTTTAAGTTTCTTGTTGACTTCAGAAGAAACTACTTTTATGATTCAGCATAGGCCACATGAAATAGTAGGTCCTGATTTGCTTTGGTTCATCTCTAAACGGTTGAAGGAAGAGACCACAGCAGAAACCTAACCCTATCATTTACAAGTCCGTCCTCGTTAGTGACGTCTTGCTCTTCGAAAGCATCCCTACTGCTAGTTGTTTACGAGTTAAAATGTCAGTGCTTTAGCCTCTTCAAATATTAAAGAACCCAAATGTAACAGCCATAGTTGTTAAGAGAATTAGTTTACTGTAGTGTGAAAGGCTTTTGCTCATTTCCTATTTTAATTATTTAAAATGTGAAGTTCTCATTTATTTACTGAGGTAGCAGACATTTTCCCTCTAATTCTTCTGGGATTCGATTCTTATAGGATATATTCTCCGTGATTACTCTTAAAGTGATCAATGCTATTCAATGACAAGTTCAAAGGTGCCTGGGACGGTCATTAAGTAAAAGAGAATCATAACACATCCTCAGGTTCTTCATCTTCAAGCAGAGGTTCTCAAAGTGTGGTTCCCTGACAGCACCATTAGCACTCATCTTCTGGGAACTTCTTAGAAATGCAAATTCTCAGGCCATCCCGACCTAGTGAATCTGGAACTCTAGGGGTCTGCAGGTGCCTCTGATGCAGGCCAAAGGTTCTCAAAACCACTACTTTAAAAGATGGGTTAGGGGCGCCTGGGTGGCTCAGTTGGTTAAGCAACTGCCTTCGGCTCGGGTCATGATCCTGGAGTCCCGGGATCGAGTCCCACATCGGGCTCCCTGCTCAGCGGGGGGTCTGCTTCCCCCCTCTGCCCTCTTCCCTCTCGTGCTCTCTGTCTCTCATTCTCTCTCTCTCTCAAATAAATAAATAAAATCTTTAAAAAAAAAAAAAAGATGGGTTAAATGAGAAAAAACTAAGTCTTAAGGCTCCAAGAGCCAGGAATGCCCACTGATTTTAAGAAAATTGTGGTGATTTAGACAATGTCCCCCAAGAGGCTTGACTTTTTGCCATTCATTTACTCAAAACATGTTGATTGGGCACTCAGCCTGAAAGAGGCACACTTGTAGAACTTGAATGGTAAACAAGAGACTCCGTTTCTGCCTTCTTGGGGCTTAGAGGCAGGAATTTCACACATATTGACACACACACAACAGCAAATTATTAACACATTATGCTAAATGCCACAAGGGAGGGAAAAAAATAGGTGCTGAGAATAATGAAGGCCAGATTTCCTAGTGTTGATGATGAGGATATGGAGATGGATGGGGATGGGTGGTCCTTGCAAGCATCTCTAGGGAAATGACATAGAAGGTGAGACCCGAGGGACAGATAGGGGTTAGCTGGGAGAGTGTGGGGAATAAGGATGGAGCCCAGAAACAGCCCGACATATCAACGCTCCCACAAAGTTTCCACAAGGGCATATAAAACAACCCTACAAGGGAAGAAAGATCTCTTCCAAAAACAAACCAACCAACCTTGACCTTAACGTTTCACCTTATACAAAAATCAATTCGGAAGGACTCCGAGTCTTGAATGTAGAACAAACCAAAAAACCTAAAACTTTTAGAAGACAACGTCAAAGATCTTCTAGAGCTTGGAGAAGAGTTTAGAGAGGACACGGAAAGACCCTTAAAAGTAAAAACTGGTGAAGTGGTCTTCGTTAAAATTAAAATCCTTTTTTCCTGTAAAAGCCATGGTCCAAAGGCACCGGGGCAGGAAAAAGCTCTATGTGTTTGAGCAACCGAGTTTTATATATAAGGGAGCGCAAGAGCAGAGAGGTGAACGGAGGCTAAATTAGGACATTTGTTGGGCCTTGCTGGATATGGGAAGGGGAAGGGGCTTTATTCTGAGTGCAAAGCCGCTAAGCATTTTAATACCAATGTGTAACACAAAATAAATGATCTTACTTTTAAGTATTTTGCTTAGGGGGTGTCTGGGTGGCTCAGTAAGTTGAGTGTCCGACTCTTGGTTTTGGCTGGGGTGTAGGTGTCAGAGTGCTAGGATTGAGCCCTGTATGGACCTCTGTGCTTGGCGTGGAGGTGTGGAATCTGCTTGAGATTTTTCCCCTCTCCATCCCCCTCTGCCCCTCCCCCCCCCACTTGCTCTCTCCCTAAAATAAATAAAACCTTTTTTTTTTTTTCAAGTGTTTTGCTTAGGTTTCTTGCCATTTTAAGGAGAGGTAGATTGGGTCTTCTTTACTACTGTTATGGGGAAAAGACACTAGATGCTTCAGGAATGGTTTTTTCAGACTTCACAGAGAATTTCCCCCTAACGATATAACTAGCCCTTTGAGTATACTTTAACTTCTGAAATTTTTACTTTCCACTCTATATCAGAAAGGCACAGCCATGCCAAACAGACATTTCCCGTAAGTTCTCGTGTTCTCCTCGGAACCTCCAAGTTCCTACTTACTTTAGAGAAACTTAAAAGAAGTTAAGTGGCTAGCCCAGGAGGTACCCGAAATGTTACACTGTTAACAGTAGAGCAAAATACACCCGCCTGGGTGGTGTAGTCCCTTAAGCGTCTGATTTATGATTTTGGCTCAGAGGTCAGGGTCTCAGGGTCGTAGGATTGAGCCCCTTGTTGGGCTCTGCACTTGGCAGGGAGTGTCCTTGAGATGCTCTCTCTCCCTCTCCCTCTCCCTCTGCCCCTCCCCCCCCCCCCCCCCCCCCGCGCTCTCTCTCAAATAAATAAACAAATCTTTAAAGATTCTAAAAATGGTTACTGGAAAAGCTGGAACCAAAAACGGAATCCAGAGACCTACAGAGGAAGAACCAGCGTCTGCTGTGCCCCAGCCACCCTCAAATTCAAGTTGCCCTTAATAAGTCATACAAACTGCTCCAGCAAGATCTTCAATGTCGCTTTCGGCCATTGAAATAAACCTCACTTAAGCTTTTCCCTTTTTGGGATCGGAGACTCAAAACATTCTCTGCTTTTTGGTCTCAGGCTTTCCTGCTGGGACAAGCACGCCGCTTTCATGACTCTGCAGAAGTTGTGCCCATGTTCGTCTCGCCGTGTGAGGTGCGTGAACACCAGGGTGTGGGGTGGGGGTATTGGCATCTGCCACGGAGATGACTGAAAACGCTTCCCGCCCGCCCGTCATTCCACCGAGGGATGCTTTGGATAACAGCAGGAGAGTGACAGCCTGACCAAGGACAGGCCACGCCTCGGAGGGAAAGCCTTGTCCGCTGGTCGGCATGGGAAGGGAAGACCCTTGGGGTCATTCCCACCAATTTCAAGTGGTCAGAGGCCACAGACGTGTTCTCTGAGGGCCAATTCAAATGCCATCAATCACTCAACACTTTGGCCATGTTCAGCTGGAAGCCGCAACAGGCCTGGGGAAGGCGACTCTGCCGCTGGGACTCTAATCCCTTCCTCCGCAGCCCGAACTCCTGCCTCCTCCTTGCCCCACCCCTCCGTTCCTTCTTCTTTTTTTTTTTTTATTAAAGATTTTATTTATTTATTTGAGAGAGAGAGAATGAGAGACAGAGAGCAGGAGAGGGAGGAGGGCAGAGGGGGAAGCAGACTCCCCGCTGAGCAGGGAGCCTGATGCGGGACTCGATCCCGGGACTCCAGGATCATGACCTGAGCCGAAGGCAGTTGCTTAACCAACTGAGCCACCCAGGCGTCCCTCCGTTCCTTCTTCTAAAAGGCTCTGATGGCAATGTCTCAACTCCACCATGCTTGGAAAAGTGCCAGAGGATGGAACCTGCCAGGGAAGAGGCTTCACCCCTCACCCAGGAGAAAAAGGGTGGGCTTGAGCCAGAAACACAGGCTGAAGCCACGTCCCCAGAAGGCCAGCTCCTAGAGCGTGCAATGTGACAGTGCGGCAGGGCCGAAAGCCATCCGCTCCTGAAGTGGGGGCCTTGGGGCTTTACTGAACATTTAGCCCCCTGGGTATCAACACCCAGTGGGCAGGGGCTAAGGCAGCGAGGAAGCAAGAAGGCAAGATCCCCAAGATCCCTTCTCAGAAAGACCGTGCACACGGAGATCCAGACCAAGGGGGGGGGGGGGGGGAGAAAGGTCTGTGGGTATCTGTGTAGCGTACTAAAGCAAAATTAATTCACAAACATTTGTGTGAAACCACAGGAAGGGGGCAGGGAGAAGCTACAACAAAAATGTCTAGACATCGAGGGAAGGTAAACATTCATTAATGGCAAAATAGCTATTATTTCTAATTTAATATGTCTAGCATCTCAAGGACATTGTTTTGTTTTATACTGTTTTTAAATTTTTTTTTGAGATTTTATTTATTCATTTGAGACACAGAGATACAGAGAGAGAGACAGAAAGCATGAGCAGGGAGAGAGGCAGAAGGAGAAGTAGGCTCCGCGCTGAGCCAGGAGCCCGATGTGGGGTTCGATCCCAGGACCCTGGGATCATGACCTGAGCCGAAGGCAGACGCTTAACCATCTGGGCCACCCAGGCGCCCCTGTTTTTAAAATATATATTAAAAAAAAAGAGAGAGAGAGAGAGAGCACAGGCAGGGGGAGGGGCAGAGGGAGAGACAGAATCTTAAGCAATTCCACACCCAACACAGAGCCTGATGCGGGTCTTGATCTCACAACCCTGAGATCATGACCTAAGCCAAAATCAAGAGTCGGATGCTTAACTGACTGAGCCACCCAGGCGCCCCCAAAATATACCTTTTAAATATAAAAATGATGTGTTGATAGGCAGTTACACGTGTTCGTTAAAGCTTCTAAGTCCCTTGCTATTCAAAGTGCAGCCCCCATCCCCCCTAACCAACAGCAGTGGCAGCTGCCGGACTTGTTAAAAAAGCAGAACCGTGGGCCCCACGACAGACCTGCTGAACAGAACCTGCAGCCTAACAAGATGCCCAGGTGATTCGCACACACGGTGAAGTGTGACACGCACTGGGTTAGCCCTATTTTCCCTATCGGGCTTTACGTTTCCTAACAGGCTTACCTTCTATCCTGAGAGAGCCTAAGCAGTGGTTCATGACCTTGGCAGATAGCGGAATTACTGCCCAGGCCCCACCACACACCAGTGAAACTACTCTGCGGGTGGGACCCTGGCATAAAGAAAGCTCCCCCAGGAGATTCCAATGTGCTACGTTGAGAGTCATTGGTCTATTCCAGTGGTTTTCAAAATGGGATCCCTGCACGAGCAGCATCACCATCACCAGGGAACTTGCTAGAAATGCATATTTCTCTCCTTCCTTCCCGTCTCTATCTCCCTCTCACATGCACGCACACTCAATTATGACTGTGCTTACAGAAAGGGAGCTCACTAAAACCTCAGGAAATTCTCAGAAGGCAGGGGTCCTGGTTTCTCTCTTGCACAACATATTTGGTACCTGAAATAAAAATCTTTATAAGGATGGCCCAAAGTTCATTTAAAAATTGAGGATGAAGCCAGGAAGATACACTTGTAGAAGCTGACAGAGTCATCGGGTCGAAGCATACAGGGGATGAGCAGACCATGCTGGCCTGGAGCCATCAGTCAAGTCTACTGTTCCATGGGGTTCTGTAGGGCTTACCCGATTGCAACAGTGTTTCCCGGAATCTGCGTGTACAGCATCCTGAGACTCTCCCTGGAGATTCTGATTCCCTGATCCTGGCACGGTGTGTGAAATGTCTTGTGACAGGAGAAGTTTGGAGAACACAGTGCTTTCTAGGACTCTTATTCCTCACACGTCACTGTTTCTCAAAGTGTGGCCCTGGACCAACATTGTCACCTGGAGATTTATCGGAAATGCATGTTCTTGGGCCCACCCCGGGCTGCCAAATCCGAAATTTCAAGTGGACCCAGTGGTTGGTGTGTTAACAAGTTCCGCAGCCATTTCCAAAACCACGGCACTGGGCCGTTTTCAAAACTCTTCCATCGTTTAAGTGGAAACTACCTGCTGTTATCCAAACACCTAGTTTTTGGTGAGAAGCACAGAGAAATGTTGGCCTCTTCGTGGGTCGGGGGCCGTGGCTTGTGTCTTTCTTATGGAAGGGATGGTCTTCTTCCAAAGAACAGGATGGAGGAACATGCTGAAGACAGTCTTCTGCTGTATTCATGAATTATTTGCACTGGGTAGGAGCAGAGGAGAATTGAACACAATGCCAAAACTAAACCAGTTGTGCCAGTGTGGTGGGATTTTTAAAAAAATACCATGAAATTTTACTTGTATTGGAAAGACGATGTTAACAGCAACAGGAAACACACAAAACACTTAAGGGTCTAATGTGATGAGGTGTGTTGATGATATTCCTAGTTGCTGTCCTTTCTGTTCCCAAACGATTATTTTGTCAAGAAACGTATTCACCACAACGGTATGAAAACTGGTTCATCGTTTCCTTATGTTCAAATGCAAGAGGACTACTTGAAAACTCGAGGAATGCAGGCAAAGAACATTTCCTACACAATGACAGGTCTCAGAGGTTTCTGAAACTCCCCAAATCAAATGCAAAGTTTTGTGGTTTTTAGCAAACACACTGTTCAACGGAGAGCTTTTACTGCCTTCAGTCCATATCCAAAAGAGGTCAGGACTCAAGGAAAGTCAAGAACCTCTGAATCTCGGGATGCCTGGGTGGCTCAGTCGGTTGAGCCCCTGCCTTTGGCTCAGGTCATGATCCAGGGGTCTTGGGATCGAGTCCTGCATCGGGCTCCCTGCGCGGCGGAGAGTCTGCTTCTCCCTCTGCCTGCTGCTCCCTCCTGCTTGTGCTTTATCTCTCTGACAAATAAATAACATCTTTTTAAACAAAACAAAAAGAACCTCTGAATTTCAGCCTCTTTCACTGGACACAAATCTGGACCCAAGGCTTAACAATAAAATGTTCTAAGATATGAAAGAAAGTCCATTCCCTTACCTGGAAACCTCTTTTCTGTGGCCTTAAAAGCTGCTCATGAGGACGGGGGCTCATCTACAACAGTGGAGATCGTGATGAGCAAAGTCGCAGCCCAAGACCAGGAGCCTGGAAACCAGGTTTTCATTTCCATGTGGCCTCAAACAACCTCCAGGACTCTGGCAAAGTTACTTAAATGCTGTGGGCCCCCGGTTCTCTAGGGTGGGGTGAGGACAGCCCTGTAATAACAACTCCAGAGCTGACAGACATCCTGTAATTCTGTAACTGGGCTTGTGTCAATCCTAGGCTCCCCTGGGCCGATGTTGCCAAATCAATTCAGACCCCATGGGATGTTGTGCATGGGTCAGCAGGACATAGGTCTTGCCTCCCAGGCCCCCCGCCCCCCGCCACATCTGGAAGCTCATCCTGGCACAGGGCTGACCACAGATACTGACCACCAGGCAACAGGGAAGAAGTGCTATAAGAGGAGGGTTCTGGATTCTTCTCCAACTCAGCGCTAAAAGGCGCTGCTTCGTCCTACCCCTTCCAAACGAAGGTACCTTTTCTCTTTTGGGGCAACAGTGCACATTTTCAACAATAAAGAAAAGTGTAAGAGAAAAAATGAAAACTCAGCTATAATTCTGGTGGGTAGTGTCCTAATTCTTCCCTGTGCTCACACACATGGGCATACACATTCGTTCCCAAATATGTTACTTTATTTTTCTTTAGTCTCTTCTATTTACCGTGAGTAGCATTTTTTTATTAATATGTTACAATCTTTTCATCCTTTCACCCACTGACGTTTCCGCAATGGGACAATTATGAATAAAGCTGCTATGAATATTCTCCCACACATCTTTTTTGTGAACATGTGTTTACACACTCAGGAATAAAACTGCTGGATCACAGAGAGTGTGTGGTTAACTTTCTAAGAAACACCCCCAACTTCTTTCCAAAGTGGTTGCAACATTTTACATTCTCACTGGCAATGTACGGCAAGTTCAAGTTGTTGCTCATTGTCACCAATACTAGATACTATCAGCTGGTGTTGGTCATCACTGCTGGTGGTTTGACTTGCCCCTGTCTCCCTAATGACCAATGCTATTGAGCATCTTCTCCTGGGCTGAGTGGCCATCACAGACCTTCTTCTGCAACAACTCTGGGCACGTCTTTTCTTCATTTCTTATTAGTTGTTTGTCTTTTTGCTCTTGAATTACAGTAATTCTTTATATAATTGGGTAAGAGTCCTTTTTTGGATTTGTAAGTGTTAAAATATCACAAATATTTCCACAGCAGGCTGTTGCTTGCCTTTCTGTTTTCCTGATGTTGCTTTTTTGAAGAACAGAAGTTTTAAATTTTGGGAAGCCCAGCACACCAGTTGTCTTCTCCTATGGTTAGTGCTAAGAAGTCTTGTGCTAAGAAATCTTGCTTGCTCCTGAGATGCAAAGACATTATTTTCTGTTTTCTTCTAGAAGCTTTAAGGTTTTAGTTTTTTCTGTGCTTCATCTCAAATTAATTTTTGTATATGGTATGAGGCAGGAGTCGAGCTTAATTTTTCTCCATCTGAATAACCAATTGTCTCAGCACCATTACTATAATTCTTTTAACATTTATAGGAGCCATCTTTTTTTTTTTTTAATTTTATTTATTTATCTGAGAGAGAGCATGAGCAGGGGGAGGGGCAGAGGGAGAAGCAGTTTCCCTGCTGAGCAGGGAGCTGGACATGGGGCTCGATCCCAGGGTCCCGGGATCATGACCTGAGCTGAAGGCAGACGCTTAACCGACCGAGCCACCCAGGAGCCCCTATAAGAGCCATCTTTTAAAGATAACACCTGCGTCTTTCCGTTTTAACAGCTGCAGAATGTTCCCTTTCATGCCTGGGCCATATTTTATTTGACTTCCCTTTTTACTGAATATTTAGATTATTTCCAATTTTCTCATATTACAAGTACTCTGGGAACATACTTTTACATTCAGCTTTGTGTACCTGTCCAATAATTCGCTATGGATCAGTTCCAAGAAGTAGATTTATGACATGAAAAGACACAGCCTGTGCATTCTGACGGGTAATGCCAGGTCACCCTGCAGAAAGGTGAAACTCTCGCCAAAACCGCATGGAAGGGCCAATGGAACTGTAATCCATGTCTATCTTTGTTGCTTTTAACACAGTAAACACACCATCAAAACAATGCATCCAAAAATCTCTCTGCATACAATATGGTCTTATGATGTTTGAATTTAATATGGCCATTTTTGTTGTTCAACGTGGGATTCTGTTTATTCTTCAGCCTTGGTTCAGAGTAAATTATATTTCATAAACTCAATTCCTATATATAGTATTAATGCTGTCTCTGGGGGTATATTTATAGAAAATGTTTAATTCTCTCCTCCAGAAGTCTAAGAATGAGAAATCCTGGAATGACTTACAGTGGCTCATTACCTACTACTTTATATGGGGGTTGGTGTGTAACCAATTGGTCAGAGCAGAGATGGGAATACACTCTAGACTCCTGTCCTAAGACTGAAGAGGTCATTGTGTCAAAAGAACACAGTCAAGTACATACATTTGGACCCTAAGTACCTTCTGGAACAGGCTCCCCTTTATTCTTTCAAAGAGGTATCTCATGCACACACATACACCCCACATAAGCAAATGGATAGGGAAAATGCTGGTAAACTGCAGAAGAAAGTTCTATTGCTGCCACTGTGAGGCCAGATTCCTTAGATTAGGACCACGGAAGAAGAAATTAATACAGCCAACTATGAATTATATAAAAATTTTCTGAAGCTATGAAACCAAGATTTTTTTTTTCAAGAGAGCCAAGGGGAAAATACGAAATATATATATATGTGTGTGTGTGTGTGTATATATATATTTATATTAACACACACACATTTTAGAGGTGTCCTTACAGAAATAAAACCACATACTTGAAGTAAAGACATATGAATATATTATATACAATGTCATATGATCATAAAACTCTTGGTTGCCATGGTTTAACAATGTGCTCTAAAAACCCTCTGAGTTCAAACCCTGCCTTTGTAGATGAGAACATTTCATGAAATAACAGAGGTTAAGAGGTAGAACAGAGTCCCAGGAACCAGTTAATGGTGGCCCCGTGTCCTTCCAGGTGAAGAGAGGAAGGCACATAACAGCTTTTTTCCTACGATGGAAGCAGGAGGAAATGGAACTTTCCTCTCTGAACGTCCCCTAAGTTCCTATTTATTTTCTTACACTTCTGCCCCCCTCTCCTTCCCTCCTAGCGCTTAACTGCTGCACAAAGAGCCAGTTCCTGGAATTCCAAGTCCACGAAATGTGTATTTCTTGATTCTTTTCATCGGCAGGAACACGGGGCCTCTGTAGAGAATGCTGGAAGATTTTGGAAGAGACTGGGAGCCAGAGTTAAGCCCTAACTGGACAGTTCTTCTCGTTTGAGCCTCGGCGAGGCAGCTCCTCCCAGTACAGGGTCCCCTCTGTGTCACCCTCACTTGCGTGCGGGACAACAGTGACATCCAGAGTCAGAGCCCGCTGAAGCACCCTGTCCTGACAAGCGGCTAGTCAGCAACACCAGCACCCCTCGGAGCTGGTCACCAATGCAGCAAGTGGCCCCCACCCCAGCCCCAGGACATCGGAATCAGCATTTCAACAACTGCCCACCAAAAAGTGCGAGAAAGCCCGCTGGTTTCACAGAGATCTCTACACCACGTTCGCATCTCTGCGAAGTCTGTGCTCTGGGGAGAGCACTGAATTGACCTGTTCCATCTATTTTTCTTTATTTTCTGACCTTCTGCTTTCACTTTGCAAGACTTAACTCCTGCATATTTCTTTAGGGCCCGTGAGCGCAGAGGCCAACCCCAGAACTCCCACACTGGCTGTGGACAGAGAAAGGCAGTTACGCGTTTGCTTTCAACCAACCGTGACTTGCGCTGAACTTTTTGCCTACTGCTCTGCTTATGAGAATATTGGGATTGCGGATGCTAAAAGAGTACAGTATCCTCTTGACCTTTTCACAAATTCCACACTAATGCTGGCGGGAAGGGACCATTCTGTGGTTCTACTGGGGCCTGCAAGGGGACACAGAAAGTGGCAGCCTCCTCCTTGCACGATTTTCCCTTTAAGCTCCTGTCTCTTTCAGTCCCACCTTCTCATTGAAGAGAGGAGGAGGATGTGGTGAAGAAGCTGTCTTGTAGGCTGGCCCCTGTGAGCTGCCTCCTCATCCCACCCGGCCCCCCGGAGTCACCCCGTAAGAGCTGCAGGCGCGAGGCATGTTTCACACCCCCCTCGCCTGGCTGCCAGGGGGGAACAACGGTCAAACATGAGATGGGTACGGGGGCGCCTGGCTGGCTCAGTCGGTAGAACACGCAACTTTCGAACTCGGGGTCTTGAGCTGGGCGTAGAGCTTAAACAAACACGCAAAAACCCTGAGATGGATACCATCTGAATGCGAACGAATATTCATGCTGAATGAAAACCTTGATAGGCCTTTAAGAAGGAATGTGAGCCTTCAAGCTCCAACAAGCCAAGCGAGAATGGAAACCGTTCGGGTGTCAAAGCTACTGTTTTGAGTCAGGATGCACAAACACACGTTCTAGTCTGAACAGCTCATTGCAAACCGGCTGCCGTGGGTGCTGATCATCAGACACTACGACTTTAATCTGTAAGTTGCATTCCAGGATGTTATTGGACCACATCCACATCTAAGTCAGTTCAGTGGCTGAGGTCAATTATCAAAGATTCTTATAATTCCACTCATTTGCTGGCTCCAGGTTTCATTTTTTTTTTTTTTCAATGCCTTGAACCAAGGTGACCATATAGCTTATGATTCAAATTGGGACACTTTTGAGAGGGCTAAAATGTTAAGTGGATGGGATGTTGGAACAACAGGCATAAACTAGGATGGTCCCAGGCAAACTGGGACACATCATCTCCGAGCCTTTAAAGAACTAACAGAAAAAAAGGGAGGGGAGGGGAATACCAAGACAGAGAAACATGGAGAGAATGCTATAAAGACATAGAACCCAGTCATAAAACAGGCATCTTATATACACCCCACTGCCACGAGGCTCTCTAAGTTCTTATTAATGGATAGAGTAAAAATGCACAGTGGAGGCTGAGAAAGGCTGCAGGAACCAGCGATGTCCAACAAAGCTGTGCTGGTTTCACTGTCCTCACCCCTGTAACAGGATTTTCTAGAGGAAGAGGCTCTGAATAATACAACCTCCAACATTCTCCTGGGAACTGCATTCGACACTGACATGCATTGTTTCCCTTTAACTCAGAATCTCAGAGCTGGATTATCTAAATGGTTTCAGGACAAAAGTCTCCCACCCTCTATTCTAAACCAAACCTGAGAACAGACTCGTCCTCGCTGTACAATTTTTCGATGTTTTCACGTGCATTATCTTAGCTAAGCTGCAAAACAGCTTCGTGAGATACGTGCCCCCTGTAATAGATCAGGAGACCGGGTTCAGAGAAGTGAGCTCCACGTGGCACCTGACCTGGTAAGGGCACAGACCAGCCCGACGCTCACTGCCAGCCTGCTGCTCTCTGCCCACCCAGGGGCTGTAGGCTTTGCAAGCGCAACGATCGTCTTCGTTTCCTAAGCACCTACCACTCAGCCTAGGACAGGCAATGTTCAGAATTATTTTAATTAATTAAAAATTATTTTTTGAGTGAATGAGTAAGTTGCATAAGAAAACGAATTGGTACATTTCGATTCTTGTGTCTGTGTTCTCATTTTATGACCCAGAGAAGGCAAATATTACATATTATATATGCAGAATTTTTTTAAAAAGATTTTATTTATTTATTCATGAGAGTCAGAGAGATAGAGAGGCAGAGGGAGAAGCAGGCTCCTCAAGGAGCAGGGAGCCCGACACGGGACTCAATCCCAGGACTGCCGGATCATGCCCCGAGCCGAAGGCAGATGCCCAACCATCTGAGCCACCCAGGCGCCCCTATGCAGAATATTTTTAAAGAAATACTGAGATGATCCTAGTAAAGAATGAGAAAAAGAGAGGCACCTGGGTGGGCTCAGTTGGTTAAGTGTCCGACTCTTGATTTCAGCTCAGGTTATGATCTCAGAGTTGTGAGATCGAGCCCCACGTTGGGCTCCACGCTGGTTGTGGAGCCTGCTTAAGATTCTCTCCCTCTGCCCCGTGCCCCACTAAAAAACTGAAGAAAAATAAAGAGAAAAGAAACAAGTTTACTATTATGTAGTTAACAGGGCTAACAGGAGAAGGAGCCTCCAGAAACAGCAGGTGAAAGCAGAAGGTTGAAATGTACTAGACCAGCCAGATCCTTTATTTTGACCTCATTTCCTTGGACTTGAAAGACAGCTCTGTGAAAGACACTTTCCCAAGGCTACCCACCTAAGGTCTTAGATCAGGGCTGGTATTTCAGGTCTCTGCTACAGTAAGTGTGGGCCAGAAAGAAAAACTAAGGTCATTCAGCTCCTTGTTTATTTGTTCTGAGTCAACAAGGAAAAAATAGCATAGAACACTTCATGAGATTATGGCGAGAGCTTTCAATCCCCATAGTTTCCTTTTGGTGCTTCTTAGTTGGTACTAGGGCTGCATACAACTGTTTTAAGAGCTTTCTCTTAAAAAAGAGCACTCCCTTAAAGCAAACTGGAATGATGAAAACAAACAAACAAACAAACCCCAAAATAAGAGACAGGGTGGGGATTAAATACACATCTAATGGGGAAAGAGGGTGAACACTAAAAACTACACTTGTTTTTTGTAGTTTTCACTACTTTGAGACCTAACCAGCACCAAAGATCAATAGTTATAGTGGATTAAGTTTCATGGAAAGGCACAGAAAAAAAACACAGAGGTATAAAAGTGACAGTCCTCTTCAATTTCAGCTTCCATAATTCTCATATTTCATCAATATAATAAGAGTACAATACAACATCTGTGTTTAGGATGCCAAGAAATAGTATAAAACATCCTTACGTGATAAGGACATAGCTACCCAGAACTTAGGTGTCTGCTTGGAACACTGATGAGAATAGAAAATAATCAAATACATAGACAAACGATCACAAATAAATCCATGAACTTTGCTTATGCTGAAACCTTAAATCCATGGCCAATTTATTCTTCTTCCACATATGATTCTATTAAATTTGGCTGTTTAGCCCTCCTTCCCCCCCGCCCAGCCCCCGATCAGATTACAAGTTTGGGGGACTGCTTTAGAAAAGTCATGTAACTCAAAGGCAAATTCCTATAGCAAGAGAAGAGATGTTAAAATGAGGCTTGGGGTGCCTGGGTGGACCAGTCGGTTGAGCATTCGACCCTTGATTTTGGCTCAGGTCGTGAGGTCGAGTCCTGCATTCAGCTCTGTGCTGGGCATGGAGCCTGCTTAATATTCTCTCTCTCCCTCTCCCTCTGCCCCTCCCCACTTCCTGCTCCCATGCTCTATTTCTCTCAAGAATAAAATGAAATAAAATAATGCTTGAGAAGGCAGAAAACAACCCTATAAACTATGGTTCCTAGGGACGTTATAACATAATAACTACGATTGCCAATGACAGACCTAACTTACTAAGAGAAGCTTAGATTATGTTCAATAGATTGCTTAAGAAAGTGTATAAATATGTAATCAATTTCAAAAGGTTTTCAAACCAAAATGGTTCAGGCGAGAGAAGGACACAGAAGACATCACCACAGGGACAAATCCTGAGCCATTTGGAAAGCTCAGCTATCCAGAACAGCGTATTCTCTGATGGAGAAATATAACCTGATTTACTACAATTTACTTCTAAATATAAAAAACATTTCCTGTGGTGCCTGGTGACATTCATATTTTCCAAAGGTTAGTGTATGACTGCTGAAACAGGTATCCTAAGCAAACGTAGAAAAACATAAAAGTAAAACAAAGTGTCAAGCAAGGACATTATTAGTTGACTGCCAAGCCCTGAACTGTTAGTCCCTGGGGTCTACCACCAAGCTTCAGTCCTCTTGTCATTCCAGGGTAGCCTGCCTGGGGCTCAGCACCTGCTAAGCGGTCAACAAATGGCTACTGAAATACCTATGTAATTTTGTGGCCAAGTCAGATCATTAAGGCCAAAAATGTAATTTGTGGTCAAATCATGAAATACTTTCTTAAAAAAAAAAAAAAGAAAGAAAAGAAATACTTCCTTAACCCTTTACCTTGTTTTTGTCACAAAAACCGGGGTACATTAGTTTTTAAACATGAGACATTCCATTTCCTAAAAATGTGACCTCTTTTATTTCACTGATTATTAACCTGAAGCCTAATTCTTAAACTCCTAAAAAGGTCAGAGTAGAATTCAATTCCCTTCTACCCAGGTTAACGGTAGTTGATGTTTGTTCTCGAAACACCAGCACCTACACAAAATCACAGATACTTATCACCTTGATTGAAACCACAGGGACCACGTAGATTTAAAAATCTGTGCTTCCTTTAACTGCTTTCCAGGAAGACGATATAGCCTAGTCTCCAGACCCACCAGGCCAGGATCCTCTCTACTTTATTACCAAGGTTAAAAGAGACTGGTTTTACCACAGACACCACCTGGAGAAGCACCAAGACAATTGTGGTAAAGAACGCTGCATACTCTATGTAGTGAAACATCACACACTACACTTCAATATACATTTTCCCATATGCAAAACAAATCAAAGCTAAGTTTAGTCCATTTATCTTAAAATCCCTTGCTTTTAAACAAAATACTCATGGGAGAAGCTCCCTAGAATGGAGATCAAAATTTTAAGTGGAGAGTAAATTAAACCAAAAAAAAAACAAAACCAAAACCAAAAACCATATTGAAAAAAAAATCTTACTCTGCAAAGGAAGCATTTAAAGAGTTAACTAATATTAAAAGTTGTTTTTAAACAGCAAAAGAGCAGATCTTAAAAAAAATACGGTAAAAGTTTATCATCAAAAAGATATCTTAAAGCAGTAGCTTTGAAAAGCTTACGAAAGTTCCGGACCTTATCACCAGAAAGTGTAGATACGTACACACACACACACACACAAAAATCTGCATGAGATTTCAAAGGAAGACAGAGAGGCAAGACTGTCACCGCCACCCTCAATAGATCCACGGTTTAATACTTTGGTTTCAAAATATTAAGATCTTCCCGAATTGTGATCTAACCAGACGCTTAAAAATGACCTGCCCTTCACTCTTTTTATGTTTCCAAATAGGCTCTCCTTTTTTTGTTTGTTTGTTTTGTTTATAAAATGGTTCCTAGTATATTAAATAGGGGGCTATAAAGTAGGAGAAAGAAAGACAGATTTACTCAGGCATAAACTGCATCCAAAAAAATCTTCTAGAACACCAGGAATACTTACCAGCGCCATCACGTCGACACTGGCTTGTGGAGCCGGAAGGCTGCCAATTGGAGGCACAAAAATAAAACTCTCAGAATACCAAAAGGAAGCGCTAACTTTCTTCCATCTATAGAAGCTTACCAGATGAAAGAGAAAAAAGAAAGTTGACAGGTACCTATTGACTCTGCAGGACATAGAAACAAATTTGCCTTTAGAAATTCAAATAAATTTCAAATAAGAATTACCTGCCACAAAAGCTCTTGTCTAGCTTGAATTTTTCTCCCTCTCAAAGATGACGAATTCTATCAGCTGGCCATTCACGGAAATGCAAACCATTGTTCAGTGCTGGTGGCCGAGCGTGCCCATGAGCCCCGAATTTGGGGTACGAAACTGACAAAAGGAAGCTCATGCACTGCTGGGATTTAGCAAAAGCAAACACTTGTTCAAAACCAGATCTGCCACTCAACACCACTCTCCTCTTCCCAGTTTTTAGTTTGCCCAAAGGTAAATTAATTCAGAAAAGTTGCTGGAAAAGTAATATCTGGGGGTTTTTTGTTTTGTTTTTTAGAGAGAGAAAGAGAAGAGAGCATGCCTAAGAAGACATGAACAGACATTTTTCCAAAGAAGATATCCAAATGGCCAACAGGCACATGAAAAAGAGCTCAATATCGCTCGGCATCAGGGAAATCCAAATCAAAACCTCAATGAGATACCACCTCACACCAGTCAGAATGGCTAAAATTAACAAGTCAGGAAACGACAGATGTTGGCAGGGATGCGGAGAAAGGGGAACCCTCCTACACTGTTGGTGGGAATGCAAGCTGGTGCAGCCACTCTGGAAAACTATATGGAGGCTCCTCAAAAAGTTGAAAACAGAGCTACCATATGATCCAGCAATTGCACTACTGGGTATTTACCCCAAAGATACAAAAGTAGAGATCCGAAGGGGTACGTGCACCCCGATGTTTATAGCAGCAATGTCCACAATAGCCAAACTGTGGAAAGAGCCAAGATGTCCATCAACAGATGAATGGATAAAGAAGGTGTGGTATATATATACAATGGAATATTATGCAGCCATCAAAAGGAATGAGATCTTGCCATTTGCAACGACGTGGATGGAACTGGAGGGTATTATGTTGAGTGAAATAAGTCAAACAGAGAAAGACATGTATCATATGATCTCACTGATATGAGGAATTCTTAATCTCAGGAAACAAACTGAGGGTTGCTGGAGTGGGGGGTGGGGTGGGAGGGATGGGCTGACTGGGTGATAGACACTGGGGAGGGTATGTGCTCTGGTAAGCGTTGTGAATTGTGCAAGACTGTTGAATCTCAGATCTGTACCTCTGAAACAAATAATGCAATATATGTTAAGAAAAAAAAAAAAGAAGAAGAAGAAGGTAGCGGGAGGGGAAGAATGAAGCGGGGGAAATCGGAGGGGTAGACGAACCATGAGAGACGATGGACTCTGAAAAACAAACTGAGGGTTCTAGAGGGGAGGGGGGTGGGAGGATGGGTTAGCCCGGTGGTGGGTATTGAGGAGGGCACATTCTGCATGGAGCACTGGGTGTTATGCACAAACAATGAATCATGGAACACTTCATCTAAAACTAATGATGTAATGTATGGGGATTAACATAAGAATTAAAAAAAAAAGAGCATGCCTAAGCTGGCCGGGGCGGGGGGGGGGGAGGGGCAGGAGGCAGAGGGAGAGGGAGAGAGAGAACCTTAAGCAGGCTCCACACCCAGTGTAGAGCCCAATGCGGGGCTCAACCTCATGACCCTGAGATCATCACCTGAGCCAAAATCAAGGGTCAGATGTTTAACTGACTGAGCCATCTAGGCTTCCCAATAATGTCTGTTTTTTAAAGGTGGAGAGGATAAGCAAATGGATCTTTACGTTACCCACAAAGAGAAAGGTTATTTTCTCCCCCTACCCTGGTAAAGCACAAATGGGTGGCCCAAGGATGCCTCTGTTCCCAGCTCCTTAAGAGGGGGGCCATATGCCTTAAAAGCCTTTGGGATCCCAATGCTTAGAATACCCTGAACACTGCTCCATTTATGTGTTTACGATGGTGGTGGTGATGATCTTATCAGCCATTTCACAAAACAAACCCATCGCTTGGGAAGAATATAAAGGATACCAAGAAAAAGGGAGGAATACCAAGAGGTATGTTCTACTTTACTCCCAATGACCAAAGCAAACACGTGACAAGGTGGATTCTAACACAGGAAATAATTCACTTAAATAAAAGATTTTCATTTCTTTATCTGATAAAGACGTATACACATACATGCCCAGACTACCTCTAGACATACTGCGCACATCTAATTGTATTAATCATCACTTCCACGGGGGACCTGGTTTCTTACAGCCGAACTTCTCACTATTGTGGGGCTTCTCCCAACACACAGCTACATTTTCAGGCTTGAGGCATCACTGGTGGAAAACGGGAAATTGGTGTAGGCTACCAATATGGCTTAAAAAATGACATCAAAATTGAGCACTCCCTTCTGAAATATTATAACACAGGCAGACATTTAAAAATGCTGGTGTGTTTCCATTCAAACAGACTGCACCTGTTTGAGCAGTTAGGATAAAGGTGAGAGGCCAAAGGGTCTTGTAATTCATAAAGCACAGGATCGGGGATGAGAGCTTTTGAGTCCCTGATTTGGGGGCGCTGTGTAAAAGGAGATCTAGAGACCTCACCTAGAGCCTGAAACAGACAGACAGATGGACACACACACACACACACGCAAAAAAAGCAGAAGGGTGTGGTAGTGTTTGGTAAAATCATCCAAGATCATATCCCCAGATGGAAAGAAGGTGGGTTCTTGAGAAACTGATTACTGCCAAAGATAAAGAGAAATAAAAAGGGAGGTGTATATTTAAATAAAATGGAGTGGAATGTAATCCTAAAGTAAAATGACAGTGGGGAGAGACCTGGTAGAGCCTGCTGAAGCAAAGTGTTTAGCATCAGGGGAAAAGTGCATCCTAAGATTGCTTTTTTATGGGGCTCCCTAAGGAACACAGAACCTCTATTGAGGTACGTTTTTTTTTACATACCATGCATTCTTACGAAACTTCTAAAGCATGAACCTTGTTTAGGTGAACGTATTAAAATACACAAAAATAAATGTAGTCAAATCCAACTGCTCAGCCCTGGGTTAAAGGGAGCCAACTGTCCCTAAATTATGGGCATCGTTATGCCCCCTTTTTATATCGGTTCTTGGCAGTGGCATAAACTGAATGGCAGAAAGAGGAATCATTCCGGGGAGAAATGAGAGGAGGAAACTGCAAGACTCATGTTGATCTGGGGACCAGGAACCCACAGAAAAGAGTAAGAAACCAAGTGCTTCCTAAATGGCTGACGTCAAATCCGATACCTTGATGAAAGACACCAAAGTCAACCAAGTTTGAAAGGATGGACAACTACAAGTTTGCCCAGAACCTGGGAATCAAGGACCAACACACTCCTTGCCAAATAGTCTGCCTCCAGCTGACAAGACACAGCGGGGACACTTCACCGAGCTGCTGCTAACAATGTCATCTGAGCACCAACGGCCATGAAATACTCATTAACAATGTCATCTGAGCACCAACGGTCACAAAATACTCATGTGAGACTCTGTTTCTATGCTTCTGCTGAACAAAATCAGCACATCCCTGACACAGCAGAGGGGCAGCTTCCTCCGTGAAGTGCCAGAGGGTGGCCAAGAGAGCAAACCTTCAGGAAAGGTGCAGGAGAGAAGACAGAAGTGGCTTCTATGGGACAAGAAGGATCTCGGCCGTGGAGGCTCTCCTGGCACCATGGTAAGAGATGCAGTGGGAGCCTGGGGAGTGAGGCCCTGTTCCCATGGGGTTGAGTCCTGTTTGCAACCAGCCTTGGACATACAGGGTGGCTTCATCTGCAGATTCATGCTGTCATTTCGGACAGGCCAGGGTTCCAGACAACGATATAAGACAGGTATCTTTCCTCATGATACTGTTCTGCCAAGAGCATCCCTGGAACAGGAAAATTCTCTGACTGACCCTGAAAGTACTAAGACGTTTAAGAAATTGATGGAAATCCTCAAATAATTACAGTGTAGGTAGAGGAAGAACCACAACAGTATGCTTCTTTTTTTTTTTTAAAGATTTTATTTATTTATTTTTTAGAGAGCGAGCGAGAGAGAAACAGCATGAGAGGGGAGAGGGTCAGAGGGAGAAGCAGGCTCCCCGCTGAGCCGGGAGCCTGACATGGGACTCGATCCCAGGACCCTGGGATCATGACCTGAGCCGAAGGCAGACGCTTAACCATCTGAGCCACCCAGGCGCCCCCACAACAGTATGCTTCTTGAATGAGCAGTATCTTCATCTGCCACAATGATGGAGAGCACAGAGCCAAGTTAACTTGCCCTCAGTGACTACTGTGCTCATACCTTCACCACGATATTTGATAAGATATTTGATAAGAACCTCTGGATCTTATCAAACAACAGTTACCACTGCTACATACATAAGGGAAGATACAGATTAGTGTGTATCTGGATGTGATGCTGGGCACTTCTGCAGCCATTTTGCCCCCATGCAGAGCAAGTCTGAGGACCACCAGCATATGGTGGAAAGCAGAGTGGAATGACAGTAAGCACCTGGGTCTTTGATGATATCACTGAACCCCACATGAAAACAGACAGTCTTTGACTTACGATGGTTTGACTTAGGATTTTATGATGGCAGGAAAGGGATATGCATTCCATAGACACCACACTTCAAATTCTGAATTCTGATCTTTTCCCATGTGGTGTGGTACTGTCTTGTGATGCTGGGCAGTGGAGCAAACCACCTACCCAGTCAGCCACATGATCACGGGGGTGAACAACTGATACACAGACAGCAATCTGGACCCTACAACCCTTGTGCTTTTTTACTTTCTGCACAGTATTCAATAAATTAAATGAGGTATTCGATACTTCATTATAAAATGGCTTTGTGTTAGATGACTTTGCCCAACTATAGTTCAATGTAAGTGTTCTGAGTACACTGAAGGTGGGCTAGGCTAAGCTATGACGTTTGGTGTATTAAATGCATTTCTGAATTACGCTATTTTCAACTTGTGAGGGGTTTATCAGAATGTAACCCCATTTCAAGTCGAGGAAGATCTGCACATTCACTCTTGGGTTGTTTCTTGGTCCCACAGGACAGTGATTCTCAAAGTATGGTCCCCAAACAAGCAGAGCACCGTTACTCAGAAACTTACTAGAAATGCAAATTCTCAAGCTTCCCCAGACTTACTGAATCCGCAATCCTGGGGATAGGGCCCAGCAACCTGTGTTTGAATAAGGACTCCTAGTGATTCTGATGCACTCCGAAACTTAAGAACTACTGCTGTAGGCAACCCTACTTACGACATCTGCTACCAGTCATCGTTAGGCACGATCAAGTGAATGTTGGACCTTACAAAATGGGTTAAACCCTCCATTTTCCAAAGGCCGTATCACCAGAGGTGAAAAAAGGAGACAAAAGACAAACATCCAGCAAATTCTCAAACTAAAGCTCTCACGTCATTATTGTGTAGAGGTCATGAGACTATTTGCTGGTGTCTGAAGAAAGCAGAAGACCCGCAAATAGCAGCAGGCTTGAGAAAGAATGGGGTGGGGAGGAGGATGAGTATTCCTATGAGCCAGGACAAGTTTTCTTCCTGATGAAAGAGACATTAAGGAATTGCTGGAGGAGTGGAATGCAGTAGAAATGGCGGCGGGGGGAGAGGGGGGAGGCGGGAGGGAAGGCAGACAGATGGATGGAGTAAAGCACTAAATATTCCTGAAAGTTGCAAAGGTTTGAACAGGGGGCTAGGGAAGGCCTGGGGAAGTCTGAAGTGGCCGGGTAAAGGCTCTGGGAAAGAGGATGGCTTTGGGGGCCTAAAGGAAGGTGGATGGTCAATTCGGTGCTTGCAGAACAGAAGGCACAGCAAGGATGAAGCCGAAGAGTAACATTCAGCATCTGGGCAAAACTACTCTGCTGCTGGAAAATGACTGAGCCTCCATGACATCCTTCATGCCGCCCTGAATGCTTGCCACAGGGCAGATGGGAAACGCAGAGATGCTTATAGTCCAGGTGGGGAAAAGGAGGCAGGGAAGGGCGATAATTAGACACGAAGCACACAGGAAGTAAGCACCCAGCTTGCGTGATCAGATGTGCTGGTGATGAGAAACAATAAAATATGGCACCAGTATGGACAAGAACCCTGAAAAGTTGAAATTATTCTGATAATTCTCACCAAGAAGGGTTTTGCATCTGGGTATGTAATAGTAGCGTTCTCAACCCAGCTGCCCATAGACTCTCCTGGGGAACTTTTAGGTCCCATTTTATGAAAACAGACTGGACCCTACCCCAGACCACTTGAACCTGAAGTTTTGAATATGATACCTAGATATACATATTTTAAATATATATATATTTAAATATATATATTTTTGAGACATATATATAGAGAGAGAGAGAGAGAAAGACAGAGAGAGAGAGAGAGCATGCATGCTTGTGATCAAGTTGGAGGGAGAGGGAGAGAGAGAATCTCAAGCAGGCTCCATGCTCAGCACAGAGCCCTGCATGGGAATTGATCTCATGACCCTGAGATCATGACTTGAGCCGAAATCAAGAGTCAGCCACCCAATGGACTGAGCCACCCAGGTGCCCCCATGCATGCGTATTTTTAAAAAGCTCCTTCGATAATTATATGTAGTGAAGACTAGGAACCCCTCTCTGAGAATATTAGTAAAATAGATTAAGAAAATCTAAAACCTGTATGTACCATTGCAGAAGTGAGTTTGTGATTCCTTACAAAAAGGACCAAAAAAAGGGAGTGGATGAAGAAAGAATATTAATACATTGTGAATGTCACTTGTACTTTTTCTTGTTCTACTAATATGGAATTCTTACTTTTCTAATAATAGAAAGGGATGAATATTCTATTTTAAGGACTGGCTCTAGTCTCAAAGGGGCTTATTATGAATAGAATGTTAAGAAAATTTCCATTTGTGGGTTATATTAGTCTTAGTAACATTTTGGGGAAAGGGTTTGCACAAATAAAGTCAGGGTTTGTGGTCCTCTGAAAAGTACACGAGGGAACAGAGAGAAGCAAAGACATGCCCTGAAGACCTCAGAATCCAGCTGGAAGATGTGACCTTCATACAGGTGCCAAATAAGCAAAAAAGAGGGAGGGCAAAGAAAGTTCCATGGAGGGCGCCTGGGTGGCTCAGATGATTAAGCGTCTGCCTCCGGCTCGGGTCATGATCTCAGGGTCCTGGGATCGAGTCCTGCATCGGGCTCCCTGCTCCTTGGGAGCCTGCTTCTCCCTCTGCCTCTCTCTCTCTCTCATGAATTAATAAATAAAATCTTAAAAAAAAAAAAAAGTTCCATGGAGCAGAGGGAACTTAGGTGAGGGCTTGGGGGTGCCAAGAATCTGGAGGGACAGAGAGGAGGTTTGGTGGAAGTAGGCAGGCACAACTTTGTAAAGCCACCAAGGGGAGGCCAAAACGGTGGGGGGTGGGTATGGCGAGGAGGGTTACAGAATAGGAAGGAGGAAAGCCTTGGAGTCCTGATGGCCAACTTTCCACCTCTGCTGTGCACAGGTTGGTTACCATAGTAACCTTGTTCTCCTTGCCAGTGATGGGTTTAGGAAAGGACATGTGACTCCATTCTGGTCAGTGAGATGCAAAGAGACTTTCTCCAGGGCACTTCTGGGGAAAGATTCCTCCATTCCTGAGACAGACACACAATGCCCTATCTGCCCGGACAGCGCCGGGGAGGGACCGCCTGAGCCTCCGATGCTGTCCCTGAGCCACTGAATCAGTCAATTTTTATTAATTTGGAGTCTTAAGTGGTACCATCAGTACCAATGTCAATGGCACGAGAAAGAGCTGGATTACTTATTCACAGTTCATAAAATGTTTCATTCCCTAATTTTCTTACGGGGTACTAGAAGTGGGTACAAATTCAAGAGTGGGCAGAAAATGGTATAGAAGCTGTAAAAAAAAAAAAAATTACAGGCTGTTTTATTTTGCATGAAACCTCCATCTCTACCCGTTATGATACATGTACTAAGCAATTATCTTCTCTATGTTCCCAATAATGATCTTCTCTAACCAGTTTGTAAAATACTTCCCATTCAACTTTTAAGATGAACAACATCATCACTAAACCACCGATTCCGTTAACCTCCTCTCTTAGAACCCCAAGGTAAAAGCGCAATCATCTTGACAAAGAATGACATGAGGTAGATGTGTCATCCCAGAGGTCAAAATCTGCAAGTGTGGAATTTCAGGAATATTTTTGGTCATGAAAATCCACAATAGCTGGCTGCCAAGATCTGATGTTAAAGGAAACTATGAAATCTGACTTAAACAGAAGTTCGCTGCTACCGTCTATGGCTTGACCAACTCCGAGTCATCGTTAAATGGGGCGCCAAACGTGACCTCCTTTTTATTCAAGTCTTTCAGAGACTGTTAGGGGCCAGAGACACTGTTCATCCTAGGAGGACGGAGATTAAGGGTACAGCCTTTGTCTTCACGGACAGAGGAGTAGCGGAAGGGAAGTTATTATGACCTTTTTCAATTTAACCGCATGTTAAATAGTTATCCAAAAGGCGTCAGCTGAGAGCTACAGAACACAGAGGGGAGGTAGATAATCCAGAGATGTGAGAATGGGTTATCGGAGGGCATCGCCCTTGAAAGGAGTGTTGACGATGAGTGAGTTGGCCCTGAAGGGGAGGAAGTGTAGTCTTCAAAGAAGACATGCAACAGACAGAAAGGCAAGAGCCCCCAGGATGGGGTGTGTAAGAGGGAGCTGTGGGAAATTAAAATACGCAAGAGCTGGATGACTAAGGGCTTTGTATACTAAGCCAAGGAGTTTGGATTTTGTTTTGAAAGTACTGGGAGCCACTGAATGTCACATGAGCTCAGAAGCCACAGGACTGGGTTTGTTTTTAGGAATTAATGCTCTGGCGGAACTAAAGAAAAAGGCCTGCCTCGCGGAGGAACAAGGACACTCCTTGGGAATTCTCCATCATGGAAGCATACAGCAGGGATGGCGGCAGGTGGGAGGTCTGGGCTGGAGATTGGTGGTGCAAGACGTTTGGGCCCAAGGGTATAGCTGATGAACGTCCAAGAGAAGGAAGTCTTGAATCTTGGGGTAGAATTCCATGGAGTGGAAGCCTGGTTAGCGTTGCTCAGGGGAAGCCCCAAGGATCCTGGGACGCTCAGGAAGCTATATAGCATTTCGTTTTTGTGTGGGCCACATAACTTTCACAGATCATTCTGTTTGCTGGGCATAAGCGGCACTGTGTATTTAATCTGTCTGCAACTCAACTTGTGATTTCGTGCCCTTTGTCTCAAGGGCAAAGGGCTAAGAAAATCTTTGTGAGTGTGGGATTCAAAACATGGTGTCGCTGAACCAAAGCAACAACACAAGGTCTATATCACTCCTAGAACTGCTTACACCAAGCCACCTGCTCCCACCAACCAGGCACACCTTGACCTGGCCTTTTTGTTAGAAAACTTTCAAGCTGCAGATTTCTAACAAGCTTTCTGCAGCCTCTCCCACTTCCCGTTTCTCACCTTCCCCCTGGAACCTGTCGAGGCATTTGATGATTACCTTTTATTCTTATTATTCCCTTTGTTCTTAAAAAGAGCACTCATATTCCCAATAGATGAACTAATAATATACACCAAGCGTCTAGCACAGTGCCTGACATTTAGGGCACTCGCTTAGCAAGGAGTCTGCTGTCTACGACACTTCCCCTTCCCCAAATACAGACAGGCCTGGCGCCCGACTCCTCTCTCCACTTGGTTATCTACCTCTCTCTCTAGATGCCGACGAGGTGTTTTAGCTCCATCGATTTGCACCCCAGGCTGCAGCTGTGAACCCCTGTCACTGAGAACGGAGTAGCTGTCCGGCACCCTCACCAGCAGCAGGGACAATCAGGCATTTGGTATTCATATTTGCTCTAGAGACCAATGTGTTTTCTCCGGGACACGTGTTTGGATATTCATCATTTGTCTGTGATGAGCCCGACAGGAGGCAGGAGAGCTGTTAAGTTACTGAGTCAGAAAATGTCATCTCTTTTCCTAGCAATGCGTCCGAGCAGACGGCAAATGACCGTTTTTACAGCTTGTTTCTCTATTACATGTAGACATATTTATTAACATTGTATTTCTGTCCCTGGCGTGCAACCAGCAAGAAACGAAATTAGGCAGCTGCCAGGAAGGCTGGGGGGAAGGGACAGGGACTGGTAGTGACACAGTCTGGCTTTGTCCTAGCAAATCAGCAAGCCTCAGGCTGGGCGATGCGGAGCAGGGAGCACCCACTTATTCCCCTGAAAGCAAACAACGCTACGCAACACGACACCAACAGCCATCCAGAGTGCCTCTCACCACATACCACGTTTCATCAAATGTGACATGTCACCATCATAAGGTGGGCATTACTTTATGTACCACCGAGAAAGCAGAAGCACCCAAGATGGGGAGTTGAGCAGGGGAGCCCCCCATGAAGCTAGGGCACCAAAGAGCCGCAGAGAAGGAAGCCTGCCATGCAGAAAGGGATGTCAGGGAGAGCTTGGAACTGGGCGCGGAGGGGGAAATCTCCCCCCTAGGATTTGAACCAGAGCCGGTGCTCCCCGGATTTGCATTCTGAATTCACATCACCAGTGTGGCCCAAACATCCTCCAGCAGGGACCGCAAACCTTGGTCTCACTTTGTAGTGCCCCCGGTGACCAGTAGACGGAAACTCTGGGAAAGAAGTGGAGCTCAGTGGTGGGCACAGGATGCATCCCATTTCAGATACATCAGTGTGTAATGGTGTGTGCACCTGGGAAAAAATACAGGGCTCACCCACTATGAGGACCATCCCGGGAGTTGTTCAGAATTTGTAGCTGAGGAGACCAAAAGCAGGAAGAGGGAAGACACAGACCAAAGTCCCCAAAGCAAGACAGAGGTTCTCCAGGTGACCAACTGCAGGGAAAGAGAGCACACGAAGAAGGCAGGGCAGCCAGGACTCCCCAACTAGGAGCAGGTCCTGACGAGCAGGCTGGGGTCCTGGGCTCAGCCTCCATCCGCTGGTTTTCCCTTGCTTCAAGAGCCAGGAGAGAAGCTTGGCTCAGCTTCAATTCAAGTCAGTAAAATGCAGAAAATACCTCGTTGAGGATTACCGAGGAAATGAAACAAGTGATTGTATTTTAGAAGTGTTTTGTATACCATAAAAGCACTGTGCTCATAAAAGTTTATGCTTACTACTCTACAGATAAATATTCTGAAGTTCTCCTTTAGTCATATCCTATGTTTTCTAAAAACAATTTTTTGGGGATAATTTTCATTTAGCAGAAGACTGTGCATACATCAGGGACTTAATAAATCCTTATTAAGGGAAGAAATAAATACTATTAACATGTGGCCCTAACTCTAGCTCTATAAATTCCTGAGGGTTGGTTACCACTACTGCTGAAAACAGAAAAGAGGGAAAAAATAAAACCTACCAGCCTAGGACATGAGATCTTTATAAGGCTTAAGCAATGGGGCACCTGGGTGGCTTAGTCGGTTAAGCATCTGCCTTCGGCTCAGGTCATGATCCTGGAGTCCCAGGATTGAGTCCCGCATCGGGCTCCCTGCTCGGCGGGGAGTCTGCTTCTCCCTCTGACCCTCCTCCCTCTCCTGCTCTCTGTTTCTCATTCTGTCTGTCTCAAATAAATAAATAAAATCTTTAAAAAAATAAAATAAAATAAAATAAAAAATAGGGTGCCTGGGTGGCTCAGTCGGTTAAGCGGCTGCCTTCGGCTCAGGTCATGATCCTGGAGTCCCGGGATCGAGTCCTGCATCGGGCTCCCTGCTCGGCAGGGAGCCTGCTTCTCCCTCTGACCCTCCCCCCTCTCATGGCTCTCTCTCTCTCATTCTCTCTGTCTCAAATAAATAAATAAAACCTTTAAAAAAAAAAAAAAGGCTTAAGCAAGTACGCAGATCCCACACGCCCACCCTTGGGCTCCCTGAAACTCACACCTATGACAAAACCAAAACACCAGCTGGGCCGACAGCAACAATTGAAGGAAGGTTCCGGGAGCCAGCTTTATAACTGGGTCAGTCAGGAGAGAAGACAGTGAGCTTCAAAATGGCAGGGTTGCTCACCACTGGCCAAAGGATGCTCTGCATCATCAAACAGCCCCTTTGGGAGATGAGACTAATGTCCAGATGTCCTAGAACATCCAGGCCTCTACCTGTCAAGCTTATTAACAGGGACCGATAGGGAAAGGAGGTCCTTGACAAAGCACAGCTAGAATCAGGAGGGGAAAGAAGGTACCAGGTTGAGAGTGAGAAACTAGTGGCCGAAGATGTGGGTTTCCGTTTCCAGTGTGAGTGGTCCTGACTATTCCAAGGGTCTGTGCTTTAGGGAAACAGGAACACTCCAGAAAAAGGGCGAAATTCTCAGTCTTCACATACACAGCGTCACCCTCAAGATAATTCTCAGAAGACCGTTTTTTAAAGATTTTACTTTTAAGTAATCTCCATGCCCAATGTGAGGCTCGAACTCATGACCCCCAGAACAAACATCTCATGCTCCACCAACCGAGCCAGCCAGGCGCCCTGGGAGACTGATCATTTAAAAGCATGGTCCATGTTTGGCAGAGGATGCCTGAAACTTTCCTTTTGTTTTATTCTGAACACTCCTTTGAGTAACTATTTCAGGGTATTTCTAAGGTGGCTATTTCAGTTAACAAACCAGGGAAACGCAGAGAGCTGTCCAAAACACTTAGAAAAAGTGATTCAACAACCTCATGTTCTGGCCTTTTCTAGACATTCCTTGCAGAATCAAGGTATAAAGACAGACAGAACGAGGGGCGCCTGGCTGGCTCAGTCGTTAGGCGTCTGCCTTCAGCTCGGGTCATGATCCCAGGGTCCTGAGATCAAGCCCCTCATTGGGCTCCCTGCTCAGCAGGAAGCCTGCTTCTCCCTCTCCCACTCCCCCTGCTTGTGTTCCCTCTCTCCTGCCTCTCTCTCTGTCAAATAAATAAATAAAATCTTAAAAAAAAAAAACAACATTTAACAATGGACAGCTATCAGAAGACCCAACCTACAAGTTTCCTGTGGATTAAAAGAGAACACACACACACACACACACACACACACACACACACATGCACTCGGAGGCCTATGCTAAGGCCCATAAAAAACAATTTTTCTGGGAAACTTGGAAACAAGGTTTATTTCACCTCAGTCAGGCTGTCAGCCAGCATTTTTGTTGGACTCAAGTTCTTACAGATTTAAATAGTTCCTATTCTCAACTGCTGGCTTACAGCTAAATACTTAACCATTCTTATCTAGGTGCCCTACTTGATAAGGGCTTAGGAAAACATACAAAAAAAAAAAAAATGTTTAAGCTAACTTTTTCATGATGGTAGCTGTCTTTTCCTCCAGGAGGAAATCTGGCTCTTATCTGCAGGAATTTGCAGGCTTAGCATGTCTGCCCTGGACATTAACAGTCCAGTCCTAGATGCTGTATACCCTTAGTGGGACCTTTCTGATTCCCCAGCATCTTACAGATGCCAATTTCGTAGACACTCAGGTTAGGTTCTGTTGTCATTTTATAATTTAGAAGTTAGAAGTTAAGGAATAAAAAAGTTTAGTTTGCTCAAAGGCCTAAAGTAAGTCTGTGTCAATATTTAAGCTTTAAACTAAAGACTGTCTGGATGGACACTCTCCACTCCTACTTAGAGACCGGGTTCTCACTGGTGGTTTGGTAAGAAAGATTTCTGTGGTTGTTACTAAGTTATTTTTAAAGGAGATATTGGTTTGTTCTTTATTAATGCAACTTTTCAGATGCTTCTATGCAGCTCTCTAGGTACCTACTAGATCCATTTGAAATTAAGTAATTATTTCTGCATTTATTGTTTGCCCCACTGGATTTTTCAGCTTCTTCCAGAGCAGGACCCATGCCTTATTTTTGCATGTGGCCATCGTCACTGAGCGCAGTGCCCCATCACAGAGAGCCCGAGGGGAGCACGAAGCAACAAGATGCAAAGATGACTAGCTTCCTTTTGCTCCAAGGGAAGTCTTACACAGAGACTGAAAACACAAGGCATCCATTCCAAATGGATTTAATCAGGCTTCAGGTATTGCTTAACTAGCCCAAATGAGACTACTGCTCTCTCATTCCCTTATTTCCATTCCTTGTAAAGTTCCATGACCCAGCAGGGCAATAAAAGCTCTAAGAGCGCACACTGTATCTAGAAGCACAAAGAAGGGTCGAAAACAATTTTAATGAAAAACAAACTTCATATTAAAAAAAAAAAGGAAAATGAGTACATGTCAGTCTTAAAACGCATGATTCAGCATGTCTCTGAGCATCATGCAAGATGTGCATTCTGTCATAGTATGTAGCTTCTCAACAGCCACCAAGGATGGAGGGCAGTGGGTCATGAATCCAAAGACCCCAGTTACATGGTCAGAGCTCTGTCAGTTAACGAACGATCTATGAATTACTCAGCCTCTGAACTTGTAGAAAACACCTACCTCTTGTTACCTCTCTTCTATTTATAAAGATACATTCCTTTTGTCTTTAGTTTCAGAGGACTACTGAAAAAAAACGAATATTTCAATCTATGTGATGCTTCAAAACATGAAACTTTACACAGGTTCTTACATTAGTATAGTGCACGTGAGTGGTAGAATAGGCTTTTAACAGCAAAGATATTACTACCCAGAAGTAACCGTTCAGAAATCCAGTAGAAGTCCAGAATTATTTTTATCTTCCCCTCCCTGTTATTCTGTATTGGTGAAATCTGTTTAAACATTACACTTGATATTCTTAGCAAACTAAGAGCTCGGTTTCTCAAATGCAGATTCCCAGGAAAAGAAAAAAATGGAAAAAATAGGTTTTAGACAAATTAAGACTCTCATGATACTGAGTAGAGTGCTGACAGGATCCAGGGGTACACGGATTCAAAGCAGGTGTGCTAAACTGCGTGAGGGACAGAGCCTTGGCACTAGGGAGGGGTCCCTGGGGCAGAAGGGGGTCTGAGACACACACAGGCTTTGAGGTGGGGCAGCCCAGCATCAGCTTCTTGGTGCCGTCACCAGCTGGCTTGAGACTCGGCATGTGTACCAAAACGTCTCTGAGGTCTCCTTGTCCACACAACAGTGACTAAAAGCATACTTTGCAAGGTGATAATAAAACACGGAATCATATACACAGCACCAAGTATGAGGGGAATGTTCTGTGAACGGCAGTGGCTTGCACACAACCAGAAGCCCGGGCCCCCTAGAGCATGAACAATGTCAAGTGGTAATTGGATGTGTACCCCAAGGAGGTAATTGCCTCCTCCCCCGGGCTGTGTGTAAGCTCCTGGAGGGCAAGCACCCAGATACCTAGCCCAGCTGCCAATTCAGGAGACGCTGATCCCCTAGGTCTGGGGTGAAACCTGGGTAAGTCTATTTAAAAACAACAACAACAACTCATCAGGGATTCTGATGATGTACAGCCAAGGTTCAGCCACACTAACCTAACCCACTATGGTAAGCCCTGTCTGCTCAGAACTGAAGAGGCAAGACGGCACCCAAGCAGGGGCATTCCCGGTTCCACTCTGGGGAGAGGGAACAATCAGTAATTAGGACAATTTTACCGGCTATGGAATCGTGTAAAGCCCTGTTATACGCTGAGTGGGAGCCACAGAAGCTTACATATGACTGGGAAAAGACAAATATACCTAGAAAACCTCTTCCCAAAATCCTTCTCATCCTCCCTTGCAGGCTCTCCCTCCAAACAGGCGAGGAGCTTCACTGGTAGCTTAAGGAGCTTCGAGAAGGGTACAAAGCAGAAGAACCCAATAAATGAGTTTTTAGCTGTAAGCTGCCTGTCCCATCAGGGAGAGCCTGTCACTTATTCCTGTCCTAGGTTTCTGAAAGCAGTGTTTTGGGTTTGTTCTCTCTGTCTCTCTCTCTCTCTCTTCCCAAGAGGCATAAGCAATAGCAGAGGTCCCCAGGGCAAACCAAAGCTATCCGGCGGAGCATGTGGGTTTCCTCATCGCCCGTGTCTGCACTCTCTCCCCTCCACTGGCGAGGACACAGCCCTCATGTGAAGGTCAACAGCAGGACACCCCAACAGACACTGTAGGAGCAAGCGAGAGAGCAGGCGGGCTGGAAAGCGGGGTGTGAGGGGCTCACAGGGCAGGGTCTGCTTAAGAAAGAAGAGGGCAACCCATGTTCTCCCTGGCTGTCCTCTGGCTGCAGGAAGACCTCAGTCATGGGAAAGGAAGGCATGAATTATCATGGGGCTTCGACTTCTCACCTCTAGCTGCCTGGAATCGCTGTTCCTTGAAGATTTGACAACAGAGATTTCCCAGAAGGAAAACAACGGAGGCCTGGGGCCTTTGAGTCTTTTGTTCTTTTCAGTAGTGCTTCCCATGGTCCAAAATCCCTGGGCGGACTCAGATTCTTCTCTGTCGTGATGACTTCAGAATTTCCACACTTGCTAAGTCAGTATCACGGGGAACTCAAACCAGACTCTAGAGCACCTTGAGGCTTTGCTACATTCGTTTTACTATATAGTCAGTAATGCTTCATAAAGCTCAAGTTTAATGATAGGATTTTGGCAGAGCGGATATAAATACCTCAAAAGGATTAATTTATCTTTGATTGCAATTACTTAACCATTCAGCCTAACACGGTATCTGACAGCTGTCAGCTATTAGGTTACTCTTATCAGATGAGGCCCTCGAGTAAAAGTCTTAGCCACATACACTAGGTGGCTTTCAGGTACGGAGAAAAAGACACCGAAATACATACCTCCGATTTCTGGTATTGAGCACTCTGGAAGTATGTGTGCAGGTTAGCCCTTAAATGAGGACTTGAACAGACCAGATGGGAGACAACAAATTAGAGAATTTGACCCAAGAGGCTTTACCTCTGGTAAATCAAATGATGACTCATTTCCAATATGGAATTAAATCAGATCAGTGAGCCAACTGGTACCCTGTAGGTTCCTTTAGGTCAACAGCAGAACTGTTAATAGGACTGTAGTCGCTGAGAAAAGACACAGCACTTTTTATTCTTTCAAACCTCACATTGCTAATTTGACGTGACCCCGAGATTTAATTTTTTAAAAATTTGTTTTTTGCTTTCCTTGCAAAGAATTGCTTGTTGCTCTCCTGGGCCCCTGAAATCAGGTTTCAGGGTATGGGTTGTTCAAGAGTTAATGCCGCATTTCAAGACAGGAGTAGGTCGTGGTTAATGACCCTGAGTAATACAGAGTAAGAGCATTTCAGAAGACTCCAGTGCCTGCACAAGACCTGAACTAGACCAAAAAAAACACACAACAGAAGACGTTAAACCTTTGGCCTGCCCAGACCTGAACTAGACAAAAAAAACCCCACACAATAGAAGACGTTAAACCAGCTGGATACACATAGCGAAACAATCCCACCTGAGGGAGAGTCTCTTTAAATTGTTTTAAAATTATAGCAAATTGCTAATATTTTATTAAATATTAACATTTAACATGGGAATCTATTGTATATAAAACCCTTGAAATGTTCAGTAAGGCTGACTTGAGGCCATCTGTGATCTGCAATCTGTATGCACCCATAAATCAAAGGCAGAATTACTTGTGGATCAGGAAATATCTTTATCCACTCTGTCCCTAGCTGAACGCCGGAAAGCTACTATGATTATAAGAGTGGCTCGTGTGATTCTAAAAGAAGGGCAGATTTAGCTATTCTGAAGGAATGTCAGCTCTTCTGTGTGAAAATGATCACACGTTTTCAAAGCGTAAAGCAACTGGGCTGACCCAGCTTCGCTGATATGCAAAGGGTCAGTTACGTATAACACAGGTACGAAGATGTTGCTACCACACCAGCCCATTGTTAATGTCACAGCTGTGATTTCAGCTTACCTCATTCTTATCCCGCCTCACCTTCCACCCAACAAGTTAGATTAAGTATTGTGCCTCTAAGTACGCTATGGTTTGAAAAAGAACATTTTAGGGGCGCCTGGGTGGCTCAGTCGGGTAAGCGTCTGCCTTCAGCTCAGGTCATGATCTCAGGGTCCTGGGATCGAGTCCCGCCTTGGGCTCCCTGCTCAGCGGGGAGTCTGCTTCTCCTCTCCCCCTGCCACTCCCCCTGCTCGTGCTCTCTCTCTCAAATAAATAAAATCTTAAAAAAAGAGAGAAAGAAAAAGAACACTTTAAAAAACTATTCTTAAGGCATAGAGAAGATAGCCCCCACATCCACCAAGTCCCCCAATTCAAAAGTACTATAAATCTCTCCTACACCTTTGAGACAACTATTGACTCTAAAGAAAGAACTGAAGAGTCAGCTCTACAAGAGGACTTTTAACTGACCTGGGTAAGTGTTTCTTTATAAACAGAGGATTGCACTTCGTTATGGCCATTTTTTTCCTCCCAAGGGTGCTGTGGATTTTTATCAACAGACCGTGAACCTAAGTTCAGGAAATGTGAAGTCCACATTTAAAAATGCTCTACGTCATAGTAAGTTTGGTCGTTAATTCCCTACTTCTCTGCTTCCACACATTCTCTCTCTGTTTCACGGTGGCACATTTTGTTCAAGCTACTAGAAGCCGCAGATTGTACTTGGGATAATAGGGTGGAGCCAATTTTGCCTCAGGAGAGACATGAGCTGTTAGGAAAGGTTGCCTCCCCACCCACAGCGCATAAGCTTTCCTACTGAATCAAAGCAGCCCTTCCTGGATGACAAATTTGGGGGTCATGGTTGAAGATTTAAAAAAAACAAAAAACAAACAAACAAAAAAAACCTGAGTAAGCTCTATCACTCATCATCATTTAAAAATTATTTCATGGATCCCTACTGTGTGTGTGAGACAGGGAATCAGGTGCTTAGGAGTGAATATATATATATATATATATATATATATATATATA